>NC_091282.1:1036455708-1036755874 GCF_032444005.1 Ranitomeya imitator
GTGGGTGTTCAGCCTCTTTTTGAAGGGTTCGATGGTAGGCGAGAGTCTGATGTGTTGTGGTAGAGGGTTCCAGAGTAGGGGTGATACATAAGATAAATTTTGTATATGATTGTGGGAAGAGGAGATAAGAGGGGAGTAGAGAAAGAGGTCTTGTGAGGATCATAGGTTGCGTGTAGGTAAGTACCGGGAGACGAGGTCACAGATGTATAATAAACTTAAGTTAGCAAATGACTTTGTTAGGGCTAGCGGAACGCACCAAATAATAAGACAGATAGAGTATGGTGCGTTCGCAGCCCGGGGTCCACCGTGCAGAGATGGAACCTGCTGCCAAGTAATGACGGACTATATGGTGGTACTCATAAGTATACACATGTGGGTTAAACTTCACCCAGCGTGAAAGAAGCGATCCTGTTGCATCACAGGATCGCGGTACCGCACATAGAGTGCGAGCAAGTAGTCAGCGAACTCAACCCCAACTAGGATTGAAGTCCGATTAGACCCTTGCTGGCACAACACCGCAACTGGGTGTGTAAAGAAGCCAAACAACAATATTAAGGCACAAGAGTGCATGCGGTGCCGCACTGACGAACGCCACTAACCACGCAGGCTTGGGTAAGGAAAGCACAGAGGAGGTGCACGGCGCCGTACTGGCGGTCACAGCAACTGAACGCTGTAATGTGTGATTCGTGCTGTAGGATAAGTCGGGCGCTAGATAGCAACCATACACCTTCCGCGAACAGACATTCAATAGGGAAGGGGTATCCAAGGACGACTTGCACTCACAACAAACACACGTATGCAAATGTACACTAGCGCCTGGCCATGCGGTCATGCGCAGTTTATATAGTTGCAGCACAGGAAGTGGCCACAGAAACTTTGCCCTTCCAAGACCTGCCAAGAGGACCAATGGAATGTGCTGCAGAGCCTGAGCACATGACCCTCGATCTCCAACGGGAGATCTTGCCCTGGGCATGCTCAGTGTGTGCAGACAAGGACTTAGTCCCAGAGAAGTCCGCTCGCTGCTGACCAGCACTGGCTTTAATGGCAGAAGCTGAAGAAGCAGCAGTAACTCTCTGTACAGAGTGAGACTGAGCAAGACGCTGGGACCGACGTCCTTGCTGAGCAGACTCCACTGCGGCTGGATAAGAATGGGAGACCACAGCGGAGATGGCTCGAGATTCCCCCTGTGCAGAAGCGGGAACTCGAGACCTAACATTACCCCCCTTCCTAGGGCCCCCCCCTCCTTGGGCCTCGCTACGCTCGAAGGCAGCAATGAGCTGTGGGGCCCGAATGTTTTCAGCAGGCTCCCATGACCTGTCCTCTGGGCCATGACCCTTCCAATCCACCAGATAGAACTTTTTGCCGCGTACCACCTTGCACCCCAAAATAGCGTTCACCTCGTAATCGTCCGTAGACGAACCCGATGTCCCGGCAGATGACTCGGAAAACCGGGACATGTATACGGGTTTCAAGAGGGACACATGAAAGGTGTCGGTGATACCCAAGCGTGGAGGAAGAGCCAAACGGTAGACCACAGGATTAACCCGTTCGAGAACCTTGAAGGGACCCAAGTAGCGAGGAGCAAACTTAGTGGACTCAACTCGCAGCCTGATGTTACGGGCGGAGAGCCACACCAAGTCGCCAGGAGCAAAGGCTGGAGCGGGGCGCCGATGAACATCGGCGGAGGACCTCATTCTCTCCTTGGAGGCTCGAATGGCATCCTGCGTGCAGTCCCAAATGTCCCGTGCCTCCACAGCCCAGTCTGCCACCCTGGAGTCAGCAGAAGACACAGGCATGGGCACAGGAACACGCGGATGCTGGCCGTAATTTAGGAGGAATGGAGTCTGACCGGTGGAGTCGGCTACGGCATTGTTAAGTGCAAACTCTGCCCACGGTAGCAAGGATGCCCAGTCATCCTGCCTGGCAGAAACAAAATGTCGTAAATATGTGACCAAGGTCTGGTTGGCCCTCTCTACCAACCCATTCGTCTCGGGATGATATGCCGAAGAGAGATTCAACTCAATACTGAGTAGACGACAAAGCTCTCTCCAGAATCGAGACGCAAACTGGGGACCCCGGTCACTAACAATTTTGTCTGGCATACCGTGTAGGCGAAAGATATGCTTGACGAACAAGACAGCCAACGCCCGTGCAGAAGGTAGCCGTGGAAGAGGCACCAAGTGCACCATTTTGGAAAAATGGTCGGTGATCACCCAGATAATGGTGCAGTTACGAGACTTGGGTAAGCCCACCACAAAGTCCATCCCGACCATCTCCCAGGGCCTGTCCGCCACCGGCAGAGGATAAAGCAAACCAGCTGGCCGTTGCCGAGGAGTCTTGTTCTTGGCGCAAGAGACACACGCCCGAACATACTCTGCGACATCACGAGCCATATGCGGCCACCAGTATGTCCTCGCCAGTAACTCAGATGTCCTTTTGGTACCAAAATGTCCACCCACCCTGGACGAGTGTGCCCAAGAGAGAACCTCCGGTCGCAAACTGGATGGTACAAAAGTCTTGCCCGGAGGCACAGACTCTAGCGAAACCGGGGCCACAGTTCTCAAGCTCTCGGTGGGGACAATAAGCCGAGGCTCCTCCTCCTCCTCCGCAGATGACACAACGGAGTGAGAGAGAGCGTCGGCCTGAATGTTCTTCTCCCCAGAAAGAAAATGGAGGGTGAAATGAAACCGGGAGAAGAATAAGGACCATCTGGCCTGGCGAGAATTCAACCGCTGGGCTGTCTGCAGGTACACCAAATTTTTATGGTCTGTGAAGACTTGGAAGGGAAAACGTGCACCCTCCAAGAGATGTCTCCACTCCGAGAAAGCCAACTTCATGGCTAGCAACTCCCTGTCCCCGATGGAATAATTCCTCTCCGCTGGTGAGAAGGTCTTGGAGAAAAAGAAGCAAGGATGCTTCCGACCTTGAGCATCCTTTTGGAAGAGGACTGCTCCAGCACCAACAGAAGAGGCATCCACCTCCATGATAAATGGCTTATCAACATCGGGGCGATGTAGGATGGGAGCGCTAGCGAAGTGTGACTTTATAGAGTTAAAGGCCTTGGAGACCTCCTCAGACCACAATTTGGGATTCGCCCTCTTCTTGGTGAGGGCAACCAAGGGAGCTACCAAAGTTGAGAAGTGCGGAATGAACTGGCGATAATAATTAATGAACCCCATAAAGCGCTGCACCGCTTTAAGAGAATGGGGTTCCTGCCAGTCCATCACAGCCTGTAGTTTGGCAGGATCCATAGCCAATCTCTGGGCAGAGATGATGTAGCCTAGGAAAGGTAAGGACTCCTGCTCAAACATACACTTCTCCAACTTGGCATAGAGGGAGTTTGCCCGTAGGAGGTCGAAGACTTTGCAAACATCTCTCCGGTGGGAGTCAATATCTGGAGAGTAGATGAGAATATCATCCAGATAGACTACGACCAAGGTGGAAAGCATATCCCGGAAGATATCATTCACAAAGTCTTGGAAAATGGCTGGGGCATTACAGAGCCCGAAGGGCATCACCAGATATTCATAGTGCCCATCCCTGGTGTTAAAAGCCGTCTTCCATTCGTCCCCCTCACGGATGCGAATCAGGTTGTAAGCACCCCGCAGATCTAGTTTAGTAAATACCCTTGCTCCCAGAAGCCTATCGAAGAGCTCAGATATCAAGGGCAAAGGATACTTATTTTTAACGGTGATGGCATTAAGACCCCTGTAGTCTATGCATGGACGCAATTCCCCATTCTTCTTCTGCACGAAGAAGAACCCTGCCCCAGCAGGTGACACTGATTTCCTAATGAATCCTCTTGCCAGATTTTCCTGGATGTACTGTGACATTGCCTCCGTCTCCGGGAGAGATAGCGGATAGACTCGACCCCGGGGAGGCTCAGCACCAGGCAAGAGATCAATAGGACAGTCATAGGGGCGATGGGGCGGAAGGATCTCCCCCGCCTTTTTGGAGAACACGTCTGCATAAGACCAATACTGCTTGGGGAGAGAGGAAAGATCTGCGGGTACCTCTGTAGTAGCAACCTGAACGCACTCCCTCTGACACCTACCCCCACAAGATTCGCCCCATCCCAGGATTCTGCCAGAGGACCACTCGATATGAGGAGAGTGGTACCGTAGCCAAGGTATTCCCAACAGGACCTCATCAATTCCCTCAGGAATGACGAGCAGAGATATAATCTCCTGATGAGATGGCGACATGGACAGAGTAAAAGGGATGGTCTGGTGTGTTATCTGTGAGGGCAGTGTCGACCCATTCACCACTCGTACTGTTACTGGTTGAGCTAGCATAACCAGGGGTATTGCGTGACGTTGGGCGAAGGCAGAAGACATAAAATTGCCCTCCGCCCCAGAATCCACGCAGAGCTCTACCGAGTGGGAGAATGAGCCTATAGTAATTGTCCCCTTAAAGGACAATTTAGAGGCAAACGTCACCGTGTCTAGTGTACCTCCACCTACTACCACTAGACGCTGACGTTTCCTCGACCGCTGAGAACATCTGGTGACTAGATGTCCTGACTGCTGGCAAACATGACAGACCTTGAGTGCACAAGCGGTCCGGGACTTAGGTCCCGCTTGTGACACTTCCCTGGCCTCATGTGACTCAGGAACCAGGACCGGAGATTCCAGAGGTTTGGCGAAGGTAGGAGCCAGCCGAAACCTCTGCCTACACTGGGCTCGCTCTAACCTCCGCTCGTTAAAACGGAGGTCAATTCGAGTGGAGACAGTTATTAACTCCTCCAGTGTGGCAGGAATCTCCCTAGTGGCCAGAGCGTCCTTAACGTGGTCAGCCAGGCCCCTCCAAAATATGGGGATAAGAGCTTTATCTGACCAATCCAGCTCAGAAGCTAAAGTGCGGAATTGGACGGCAAAATGACTGACCAAGGACTTACCCTGAGTTAATGCCAGCAGTTGGAGCGCAGTATCATGGGTGACTTGAGGTCCTAAAAAGACCTGTTTCAGAGTGCTCAGAAACAGCGGAGCACTCTGCACCACATGATCGCCACGCTCCCACAGCGGCGTAGCCCATTCCAACGCCCTGTCCGACAAGAGAGACACTATAAATCCCACCTTAGCCCGCTCTGTGGGAAAACGTGCATCCAGGAGCTCGAGGTGAATAGAGCACTGACTCACAAATCCCCTACAAAATTTGCTATCACCAGAAAATTTCTCTGGCAGCGGGAGGCGAGAAAATGTCGGAGCAGGGGTGGCAATGGACAGGGTTGCTGCAGCCACGCTAGCAGCCTGTACAGCAACTGCGGTAACATCCACAGCTGAGGTTGCGCTCTCAAGAGCCGCCAACCTACCCTCCAGCTGCTGGATATACCGCAAGGATTGCTGTTTGTCCGTCATTACTAGCCAGACCCTGGCGCTAGTGTAATGTTAGGGCTAGCGGAACGCACCAAATAATAAGACAGATAGAGTATGGTGCGTTCGCAGCCCGGGGTCCACCGTGCAGAGATGGAACCTGCTGCCAAGTAATGACGGACTATATGGCGGTACTCATAAGTATACACACGTGGGTTAAACTTCACCCAGCGTGAAAGAAGTGATCTTGTTGCGTCACAGGATCGCGGTACCGCACATAGAGCGCGAGCAAGTAGTCAGCGAACTCAACCCCAACTAGGATTGAAGTCCGATTAGACCCTTGCTGGCACAACACCGCAACTGGGTGTGTAAAGAAGCCAAACAACAATATTAAGGCACAAGAGTGCATGCGGTGCCGCACTGACGAACGCCACTAACCACCCAGGCTTGGGTAAGGAAAGCACAGAGGAAGTGCACGGCGCCGTACTGGCGGTCACAGCAACTGGACGCTGTAATGTGTGATTCGTGCTGTAGGATAAGTCGGGCGCTAGATAGCAACCATACACCTTCCGCGAACAGACATTCAATAGGGAAGGGGTATCCAAGGACGACTTGCACTCACAACAAACACACGTATGCAAATGTACACTAGCGCATGGCCGTGCGGTCATGCGCAGTTTATATAGTTGCAGCACAGGAAGTGGCCACAGAAACTTTGCCCTTCCAAGACCTGCCAAGAGGACCAATGGAATGTGCTGCAGAGCCTGAGCACATGACCCTCGATCTCCAACAGGAGACCTTGCCCTGGGCATGCTCAGTGTGTGCAGACAAGGACTTAGTCCCAGAGAAGTCCGCTCGCTGCTGACCAGCACTGGCTTTAATGGCAGAAGCTGAAGAAGCAGCAGTAACTCTCTGTACAGAGTGAGACTGAGCAAGACGCTGGGACCGACGTCCTTGCTGAGCAGACTCCACTGCGGCTGGATAAGAATGAGAGACTGCAGCGGAGATGGCTCGAGGTTCCCCCTGTGCAGAAGCGGGAACTCGAGACCTAACAGACTTAACTATTAATTAGGGGTAATAATTTTTTTTTCATAACAGAACACAGTCCAACTGTAACAACTCTGCTGGCATCACTGCATGGCCTCCCATCCCCCACCTGCATTACAGGTCCTTCTCAAAAAATTAGCATATAGTGTTAAATTTCATTATTTACCATAATGTAATGATTACAATTAAACTTTCATATATTATAGATTCATTATCCACCAACTGAAATTTGTCAGGTCTTTTATTGTTTTAATACTGATGATTTTGGCATACAACTCCTGATAACTCAAAAAACCTGTCTCAATAAATTAGCATATTTCACCCATCCAATCAAATAAAAGTGTTTTTTAATAACAAACAAAAAAACCATCAAATAATAATGTTCAGTTATGCACTCAATACTTGGTCGGGAATCCTTTGGCAGAAATGACTGCTTCAATGCGGCGTGGCATGGAGGCAATCAGCCTGTGACACTGCTGAGATGTTATGGAGGCCCAGGATGCTTCAATAGCGGCCTTAAGCTCATCCAGAGTGTTGGGTCTTGCGTCTCTCAACTTTCTCTTCACAATATCCCACAGATTCTCTATGGGGTTCAGGTCAGGAGAGTTGGCAGGCCAATTGAGCACAGTAATACCATGGTCAGTAAACCATTTACCAGTGGTTTTGGCACTGTGAGCAGGTGCCAGGTCGTGCTGAAAAATGAAATCTTCATCTCCATAAAGCATTTCAGCCGATGGAAGCATGAAGTGCTCCAAAATCTCCTGACCAACACCAGCAGCTGACATGGCACCCCACACCATCACTGACTGTGGGTACTTGACACTGGACTTCAGGCATTTTGGCATTTCCTTCTCCCCAGTCTTCCTCCAGACTCTGGCACCTTGATTTCCGAATGACATGCAAAATTTGCTTTCATCAGAAAAAAGTACTTGGGACCACTTAGCAACAGTCCAGTTCTGCTTCTCTGTAGCTCAAAAGTGGCTTTACCTGGGGAATGCGGCACCTGTAGCCCATTTCCTGCACACGCCTGTGCACGGTGGCTCTGGATGTTTCCACACCAGACTCAGTCCACTGCTTCCTCAGGTTCCCCAAGGTCTGGAATCGGTCCTTCTCCACAATCTTCCTCAGGGTCCGGTCTCCTCTTCTCGTTGTACAGCGTTTTCTGCCACATTGTTTCCTTCCAACAGACTTACCATTGAGGTGCCTTGATACAGCACTCTGGGAACAGCCTATTTGTTGAGAAATTTCTTTCTGGGTCTTACCCTCTTGCTTGAGGGTGTCAATGATGGCCTTCTTGACATCTGTCAGGTCGCTAGTCTTACCCATGATGGGGGTTTTGAGTAATGAACCAGGCAGGGAGTTTATAAAAGCCTCAGGTATCTTTTGCATGTGTTTAGAGTTAATTAGTTGATTCAGAAGATTAGGGTAATAGGTCGTTTAGAGAACCTTTTCTTGATATGCTAATTTATTGAGACAGGTTTTTTGGGTTATCAGGAGTTGTATGCCAAAATCATCAGTATTAAAACAATAAAAGACCTGACAAATTTCAGTTGGTGGATAATGAATCTATAATATATGAAAGTTTAATTGTAATCATTACATTATGGTAAATAATGAAATTTAACACTATATGCTAATTTTTTGAGAAGGACCTGTACAAGAAACACCAAATGATATCCCTAACAAGACCATGAAGGCATAAACCAAACAAATACCAAAAAACAAACCTTCACAAAAAAGATCCAGAATAATATATAGCAAAAAATATAAACTTTATTAAATATAAAAAATAACAATAAAAACAAGGCAGTAGCCACCAGTGCAGCAGCAAAGGTGGGACTCATACAGGGGCAACCTCAATAACACAGCATGTATGGCAATGGTATATGGCAAGCAGATAGCAATGTCTAGATAATTACAACAGTAACCACATAAGTAAATGAATAGATAGCAAGTGGGTACATATAAAACAAAAGACAGAGGTAATACAATAATGTGTACAATACCGAGTATAAAGTGAAAAACTAGTAAACTGTGTCCCCTAGCATAGACAAGAGACTATCTAAGATTAATAAATAAGCCATATATATAAACCCTGTATAAATAAGCGGTATAGTTACCACGAGGAGGCACCCGGAGACCCACCACACCCGACGCGCGTTTCGCAAGGAAATGCTTCGTCCAGGGGTGGTTGGGTACTGGCCAGAGGGAGATTATAAGGAGGTCATGACCAATAGAAATAAGGAGAGGTTAAAGAAAAAATAAGCGGCACCTGTGTAAGCAGAAACTCCAGATGGAAAAGCGTCCCAGATAGTAAAACAGCGCCGGTGTATGGAGACCGGAAACCGGAAGTGACGATATCGGCAAAATAAGAAGGAACTGCGCAGCCATGGACAAGAAGCCATCGTTACTAGGACAACTAGAAAAGATGCGAAAACAATGGACAACGGCCGTATTGAAACACTAGCGCAGGCGCATAATAGCAGGGAGATGGTTGTCAAGGACACATACTACCAACACTGTGTCTAGACCGCGCGTGCGCATACATAACAAGATACAACATGAACACACCAGCGCTGGTGTCGGTATCGATAAAATAAATAAATAACAACACGCAAATAACCATAAGAAAATATAAGTAAAAAGCGCCAGTGTATAAAAAAGGAACACCGACCAAAACCGGCCATATGCAAAAATACTACGCAGCCATATAAAAAGGAGGGCTACTGTTGCCAAGACAACTAGAGGAAGTACGGTAAAAAATGGACAGCCTCCATGTTGTAACCCTAGCGCAGGCGCGTAATAGCAGGGAGATAGTTAGCAAGGGCACCTACAGTCAACAATATATCTAAGCCGCGCGTGCGCATAGATAATAAAGCCAAATAGACGCACCAACATATGAGGCAGTAGGTGTAAATAAAAACGCATAAATAACAATCAAACAGAGAGGAAACAGCCCTCGAAAACACAATAGACATCGGTCTATCCGTAATAATAGCAGCTAGAAAAAGAGACGGCCGAACGAAAACACCGGCCATACTATCATACAAGTGCAGGTGCCTATTAACAAAGAGATGGTTGTCAGGGACGCATACAGCCAGAAGGGAGTAAACCGGCGCATGCGCACATAAGATGGATAGATACCAGCGTACCAGCGCCAGCTTGAAGGACATAACAAAGGACAAAAGACAAACAGTAAACATACAAGTGAATGGCACACCAGGGATGCAAGTAAGTGTAAAAAAGGAAACAGTAAACGTAACTAGATAACAAAGTGTCACGCAAATCCTAGTAATACAGTATCAACACGTAAGATGATGTGAGAGTGACTGACTCATAAATATATAAGAATAAATTTATATACACCGATAAGTATACTCATAAATATACATAAAACTATATACAGACACATAAGCAAAGTAATAAATAAATAAACACACAATGAATAAAGATAAAAAATAATGATGATAATAATAATAAAATCTCTACCAAACCAATACATACTGGTAGCTAGGTAATAAGAGATATGAGACGCCGTGTGACAACGAAAAAGAAAGAAAACAAGACATAACAAAATGTGGAAAAACACACTAATAAACAACAATTAATAAAAACATAAAACAAAGACAATTATGTTGCTAGATGTCCAGGAATCTTCATATGATTATGCCGACAAGTCTATTGTACATCATCCAACAGGACCGGGGGCCAAGAAAAGAGATCCATATAGAAAGCAGATAACAGGACATGACCATATACCCTTAATAAAGAATAAAAGATAATAAATAAAACTGAGACATAAAATCAAATGTTTATTAATTAAAACACAACAATATACAAGAAAAGGAAAAAAGCCAGTTAAAAACAACAACAGACAGAAAACAGCATACAATAAAGAAATCTGCTAATAAATATATTATTAAACCGGCAAAAATGGGACAAAACTATTATGATCAATAAGACCAAATGGTATAATAGTATTCAATCTATGTATCCACTTAGTCTCTCTCTGGGCAAGAAGTCTTTTCCAGTTTCCACCACGAGGGCCAATAAAAACGCGATCAATGCCCTTCACCATCAATCCGGTGGAATCACAGTTATGTACGGATTTGAAGTGTCGAGGTGTAGGTTTGAGTTTATAAAGATCAACCTCGTTGGCTGCATTTTCGATGTCCAAGACATGTTCCCGTACCCGGCGGCGGAGTTCCCGTGTGGTCATTCCCACATAAATCAAGCCACAAGGGCATGTGGCATGATAAACTACTGATTTGGTGGTACAAGTAATAGTGTGGGTAATGACAAAGAGCTTGTCATTGGTAGAATTGGAAAACTCAGTAGATTCACAGATATTTTTACACGCAACACACTTGCCACATCGAGTGCATCCCCATTTTGGACCTTTTGAGCCAAAGATATATTTTTGTCGTGGACCACTGTGGTAGCTGTGAACCAGTTGGTCTCTAAGGTTCTGCGATCTTCTGAAGGTGACCGCTGGGGTATTGCCAATAAATTTGGAAATAACCTCATCCAGATGAAGGATGTGCCAGTGTTTGGAAATGATGTCCCTGATTTCCTGACTCCTAGAGTTAAAGTCCAATATACATCTTACCTGATCTTGTGGTTCTGTAATCCTCTTTTGCTGTAATAATTCAGTTCTCTGGCTCCGAAAGGCACGCTGGTATGAACGGCAGATGGTCCTCCTTCCATACCCCCTATCCTTAAACTGCTTGGAGAGATCCAAAGCCTGTTTTTCAAAAAGAAAATTGTTAGAGCAGATTCTTCTGGCGCGCAAAAATTGCCCTGTTGGAATATTCCTAATCAAATGTTGGGGGTGCTGGGAGGAAGCGTGCAATAATGAATTAACCGAAGTACTCTTACGATACAAATCGGTTTGCAAAAAAACATCTTTATCCACAAAAATAGAGATATCCAAAAATTCAATCGAACTGGTGCTATGTTTGTATGTTAGCTTGATGTTCTTAGAATTGTCATTCAGAATGGCAAAAAAGGATTTCAATTCATCTTGAGTACCCTGCCAAATCATAAGCACATCGTCGATGTACCTCCACCAGGATATAACTTTGGCACTAAGCCAATGTGGACAAACCTGAAATATGTCACATTCCCAAAGGCCTAAAAAGAGGTTCGCATATGAGGGCGCACAAGACGCCCCCATAGCGGTACCTTGTACCTGGAGAAAAAAAGCATCACGATATATGAAAAAATTATGTGTCAAAATAAACTTCAAAGCCTTGATAAGGAAGACACATAAATTGTCATGAAGACCACTGTGGCTAAGAAAATAGGAAACTGCTGATAGACCATCAGCATGACGGATTGAAGTGTACAACGACTCAACGTCGCATGTCACCAAAATCATATTAGCCTCCAAATGAATCCCATCAAGTTTCTTCAACGTATCCATGGTGTCCTTAAGATACGAAGGTAGGATTTCCACCAAAGATTTCAAATGGTGGTCGACAAATTTAGCAAGAGGATCAGAGATATTATTAGTCCCAGACACTATGGGCCTACCTGGAGGTGTGAGAGTCCTTATGAATTTTTGGAAGCAAGTAGATGCTTGCGACCGTTGGTTCTTCAATCCAGAGCCCCTCCATCTGTTTGGCCGTTAAGACACCGTTGTCGACTGCCTCCTGTAAAAGAACTCGCAGCTCATCTCTAAATTTAGATAAAGGGTTGAAAGTCAATTTCTGGTAGCAGGACGTATTTTTAAGCTGTCGTGTCATCTCCTTCTCATACGCAGAAACTGACCATACCACCACATTGCCACCATTATCAGATGGCTTGATGACCACCCCCTGAATATTTCTCAGCTCCCTGAGAGCTAGTCTTTCTTCTCTATTGAGGTTATCACCTCTAATGGTCTCAGGAACCAAGCTCACCTCTTTCATGACTGATTTAATAAAAAGATCAAGGACCGGTACAGTGCTGATTTGAGGGAACTTCTTAGATTTCGGGAGAAGATGGTCAGTAAATTTCTTGGTGGTGCCGCCGTCTGCTTCCTCGGCCAATTCCACTAAAACTGGATGGTCTCTGCCTCGATTTCTGTAGGAGACAAGGCATTACACTCAAACTCACTCATTTCTCTGGGCCTTGGTGACCTATCTCTGCTGCCAGCTCCATGCTGTGTGCCTCATGTCTGCTGTTTGCTCTGTGCATGCCCTGTCTGTGTGCATTGGGGGGTGGCGCCTGCAACTCCTGTTTCTTATAGAGACTGTGTGCACCTTGCTAAGGTGTCCCTAGCCAATCACCATGAGGCTTCCTGTATTTAACACTAGAAGTCCCAGAGACGGGTCATTTGACATTTCTACCTTTGAAACCCAGAGAAGGGTCAAATGACCTAAAGGATTTTATCTATAGCTTATCTTATCTCTATTCACTGTCTTTTGTTCTGTAATTAAGGCCATTACTGTTGCACCACAGGAGGTTGTTTGCTGTTTTCCATCCAGTTTACCCATGTAGTTTCAAGTTTCAAGTTAAGGTACCTTCACACATAACGATATTGTTAACGATATCGTTGCTATTTGTGACGTAGCAACGATATCGTTAATGAAATCGTTATGTGTGACAGCGACCAACGATCAGGCCCCTGCTGGGAGATCGTTGGTCGCTGAATAAAGTCCAGAACTTTATTTCGTCGCTGGACTCCTGCTGACATCGCTGGATCGGAGTGTGTGACACCGATCCAGCGATGTCTTCACTGGTAACCAGGGTAAACATCGGGTAACTAAGCGCAGGGCCGCGCTTAGTAACCCGATGTTTACCCTGGTTACCATGCTAAAAGAAAAAAAAACAAACACTAGATACTTACCTACAGCCGTCTGTCCTCCAGCGCTGTGCTCTGCTCTCCTCCTGTACTGGCTGTGAGCCGGAAAGCAGAGCGGTGACGTCACCACTCTGCTTTCCGGCTCACAGACAGTACAGGAGGAGAGCAGAGAAGCAGAGCGCAGCGCTGGAGGACAGACAGCGGTAGGTAAGTATGTAGTGTTTGTTTTTTTTTACTTTTAGCATGGTAACCAGGGTAAACATCGGGTTACTAAGCGCGGCCCTGCGCTTAGTTACCTGATGTTTACCCTGGTTACCGGCATCGTTGGTCGCTGGAGAGCGGTCTGTGTGACAGCTCTCCAGCGACCAAACAGCGACGCTGCAGCGATCCGGATCGTTGTCAGTATCGCTGCAGCGTCGCTTAATGTGAAGGGGCCTTTAGTTCTGTTCAGTTTATTGTATTTGATAATATAAAGACTATACATATTGTATTTAGGTTAGTATTATTTGTGCAAAAAAGCGCTGAAACAATTAATCATTTTTTATATATTTTAAATAGAGAATTAGAAATTTTAGAGCAAGGTACAGCTGTGAGTAATGACCAGAAGCATTTGTGTCTAAGGCTATGTGCACACTTTGCAGATTCCACTGCGGATTTTTCCACAGCGGAATTCCAAAATCCGCAGTGAAAACCCGTTGCCATTTTACTGCGGATTTATCGCGTTTTTTACTGCGGTTTCGTCTGCGGATTTTCATCTGCAGTTTCCTATTGGAGCAGGTGAAAATCCGCAGGAAAGAAGTGACATGCTGCGGAATGTAATCCGCAGCGTTTCCGCGCGGATTTTTCCGCAGCATTTGCACAGCGTTTTTTGTTTCCCATAAGTTTACATTGTACTGTAAACTCAGGGGAAACTGCTGCGGATCCGCAGCGGTCAAAGGTACATGTTACATGTTACGATCTCGTCGACGATATAGTTAGAAATGTCACGTGATCACATCGTTCGTGCAATCAGTTTCACATCCTCCAAGAGGCATCACATGCAACTATCTTGTTAACGATGTAAATTTTGGCTCCGCGTTAGCCTCATTGCAAACGTTTGCAGAACGATTTTTCACAATGGCAGGAATAGGAGAATTTACACCAAAATCGTTCATCTCAGCGTTACACTGAACGATGCTGCACATCTTCTGACACATAATTGGACGAGGATCGTCAGATTTGAGATCCTGACCTCAAATCTGCGATCAGCGATCCAACGATGTGTTCATCCGATATCTTCACGTTACACGCAACGATGTGAAAACGACATTGCATGAACGACGTGATCATGTGACGTTTTCAAATGATATCATCAATGAGATCGTAACGTGTAACTGTACCTTTAGGCCTCAATCACACTAACGAAAAAAAATTGCAGCATGTTCATTCTTGTGCAAATTTGGCGTGAAAATAATTCCCACAAGAGGACTGAAATTTTAGTGTGAAAAATATACAAAACAACAACTGTTATTTGTTTTGATGCTTTTAATTTTTTTTAAAAAACCAATAAGATTTTTTTTTCACTAAAGGGTTATTTCACACCAACATCAAACAAATAGTCACATTTTCAAGATGAGCAGTGTATAAGCGGCATGGCCAAACAAATGTGATCAAACAGTGAACAAGAAAACATTATAATCAAATTATACAACAGGGAGGGATGCTGGTGGAGGAGTGGGAAGAGGGGGGAAAGGGTAAAGACAAATACATGGGGGTAGGGGAGTAAAGGAGCACGCATCAAAGGATGCTTTTTATTTTTGTTATAAAAATGTTAAAAAAATACAAGGAATAAAACAATTCCACACATATTTTCCATAGGATGCAGTGGGGGGCTGTGTGTGTGAGTGGCATGTCCTTGTGTGACTAGCATTTCAGCACTCACTCAGCAGTCTGTCTGAACATGTCGGAACATACCTGGCATTGCCTGGGTATGTCCCTGGTACATTTGCCACACGTGTATTTGTAGCAGTCAACACATCTCTCAGTTGCACAATTGTTCGTGCATCGATGGTTTACCTGACACTTCACCCTTTTGCCAGGGCTGGGTGTGGAAGGAAGTTGCCAAAGGAGTTTCTCCTTGTGTGCCTTCTTTTCAGTCACATGACGGCCACCTAACTCTTTTGCAAGCTCAACCAGGAAGTCCACCCGTCTCTCCCGCACCCCAGTGCATGCCTGATAAAGTACATGAGCATAGAGTGCTGCCATGTCAATCATGTTGTAGAACACGGCGACTGGCCATCTCTGTGTTCCTGCATGCATGCTGTACTCCCGCACCATTTGGTCCATTACATCCACACCGCACTTTGTGTGGTTGTATTGTGTGACCGTGTTTGGCTTCCTTTTGTTGGTATCCTCAGTCTCAACCATACTGAGCATGCTGCTGAGAATGTAGACGGCTTTCTTTCGTTTGGGTGCATACACTGTCAGTGTGGCACCAGTGGTTGAAAACACCTGAGTGGTGAATTCAGTGCGGTCCATCTGTCTAGCGGATTGAGGAATTTCCCGTCGACTCTTGTTGACTGTGCCGAGGATAGTGGTTTTCCGGCTAAGCAGTCGTTGTGCAAGTGACAATGATGTAAAGAAATTGTCCTTGGTTACAGTTCTGCGGTTTCGGGTCATAGTGGCAATGATCCTTGGGTTTCCCAGGTTTGCTGACCAGCTGTCACGTAGTGATGGAATCTTGGTCACCCCCCGCAAGATAATGACTGAAATAAATGCCATTAGTTCCGGGAGACCCATGAACCAATCCACCTGCTCCGTGTGACGTGCATGTTGAGTAGTCCATTCTTCAATGCTACGAAGCATGTCAAGACTGATAAAACAGAGGAAGCTCAGAAGGCGACTCTGGACACTTCGTCTGGCCTTAGCACTTGGCTCTCCATCTGTAGGGTACGGTTCTATTGGGGTAAAATGGAAATGTTTCCCCACTTGTACTTCATGCCACACTGTGCCATCTTTTGCGGTCTCTGTCGGCTCACTCGCCAACCGAGCTCTCTTTTTTGGTAGAGGAGGAGTCTCCTCATCTGCAAGATAACTAATTTCAAATAAGCATTTTGTTTTGGTTCAAAATAAAAAAGATAGTCAGGAAATAAAATAGGTAACTCACACTGCCTTTTTTGGCATCCTGTTCCGTCCGTTTTTGAAACAAGCAGAACAGGATCCCTTTTGGCCCCCGTGCACCGTGGGTGATGTCCGTGTGCTATCCGTGAATCCACAGATAGCGCTGTCTGCTGTCACCACATACTCACCTCCCTCCAGCGCCTCTTCTCCTCTCACTTCCGGTTCACTCTTGGGCTCAGTGAAGTGAATATTCATAGCCTAATGAGCGGCACCGGAAGTGAGAGGAACTGTCAGCACTGGACTAAGGTGAATATGAAATTCTTTATTTTTAGGCTTTTCACTTTCCTCCGTTGTCCGTGCACACGGAAGTCACACGGATGACATCTGTGTGCATGGATGTTTTCGGCAAAAAGCGGTCCGTGCTTCTGCAAAACAACGGACATGTCTCTGTGTGGAACAGACGGACACGCATGTGCTCCACACAGAGACACAGTTCGTGCGGAATGGGGCCATAGGGGAACATGTGTCCCATATGTCCGTGCCTACGGCATGTGTCAGCACAGACCCCACATGTGCCGGTTGAAGGACTATGTCTTCTCCATCTGAGTCTGAAGGGTTTGCGTGGCTCAGAATCAGTTCCAATGTCTCTTCAATGGTGTACCTTCTCTCCATTTTCTTTCCTGTGAACAAAATAGGTTTCTCCCCCACACTCAGGGAGAAACCAAAATAGGTTTTTCTTGTGAGCAGCAACTGCACACTCAGGAATAGCTTGCATTATTCTGTTTACACACTCTTATCTTAGATAATCCCCCCTGCAGATTACTCAGGCAAGAGCACATTTACAAATGAAAGGATGCTAATTAAGGTGTCACTATGGACTGAGGGTCATTTGACCCTCTCTCAGGACTTCAGGGGGGATCTTGAAATTCCCAGGACTTCTAGTGTTAAGACATCCCCACCCATTGGGGGGGGGCCTGTGCAACTTACTCCTTACTCCTTCTGGGTGGTGCACATAGGCCAGGGTACGAAGCCCCGCTGGGTGGCTACACAGGAAACAGACCAGGGTACCACGGCCCCCTTGGGTGGCGGAACACAAGAGTCACAGAGACATGACCTGGCACCTCAGCAGCTAAGAACTAACTGAGGGAGTAAGTTGGCTCCATCTCCAGCTCTTGGCTTCACCTCCTGCGTTTCTGCACTTGGCTCCGCCTCTAGCTCTTGACTCCGCCTCCTGCGTTTCTGCACTTGGCTCTGCCTCCAGCTCTTGGCTCCATCTCCTGCATTTCTGCACTTCTGCCTCTAGCTTTTGGCTCCACCTCCTGCGTTTCTGTGCTTGGCTCCACCTCCTGCTTTTGGCTCTGCCTCCTGCGTTTCTGTTCTTGGCTCTAGCTCCTGTGCTTTCACTCTGCATCTGCTCTTGCGGTCTTTCTCTACCTATTCTTAAGTCCTCCTGTCTGAACAGGTTCTTACCTGTTTTACATACCTGCCTGCAGACCGGTCCCTACCGGTTCTTCCAGTGTACCTGCCTTGCCCGCCTGCCTGCCAGTGTCCCTGTTGTACCCATCTGCCTGCCTGTGTCCCTGCTGTGCCCGCCTGTCTGCCAGAGTGCCAGCTGTGCCCGTTTGCCTGCCTATGTTCCATTCACCGGTGGGATCAGCAGCAACAGCCAGATACCACCCTGGAGTGGTACCTGGTAGCTTCCTTTAGCACAAGTCTGACCTCACCATCAGTGGCTCCAGCAAACACCTAGGAAGCTACTTAGTTACGCCCCTTCCAGGGTAGCTTGGTCTGTGGTCCAGTGGGGCCACACCCCCGCACGACCACGCCAACCAGTCTCGGCGCGAGCGTGACACCAACCTCACTGAGAGGGAGACCGGGTCAGACTTGGAGGTTGTCATAGATCCGGTTGGTGTAGAAGAAGAGGTGACAGGCTCATCTTTGGCCTCTTCTACCTCCATCCTTCCTGGACCATCGGCTTCTGCATCCCAAGAGACAGCAACAAGTGTCCAAGATGCAGCACCACCACCCTCAGCAACACATGATCCTGTAAGCCAGGAAGAGCAAGGACACAGCAGCAGCCCTACTGTCCCACTGGTGTCCTCCCCACAGGCAGCTGGCCCTTTACGCAGAGGCCGCAGAAGGAGAGAGCTGCAAGCCAGTAGGCGGGATGTGGATGCTGGGGTCCTCAATTATTTGGCCAGGGTAGCCACGGATGATGGTGAGGAGGCCTTTGCTCGCAGCCTGGCCCGGTGCCTTCTTCCCCTTCCCCGTGAGGTGAGGTTACGTGTTAGAGGGTGTATTCAAATCCTGATTGATTTATGCACCTCCCCAAATGACCCCTATGAGATTTTGGAATTTATTGAGAGAAGGCAGCTTTCACCACATAACCTCTTGCGCCTTCCTGGATCTCAACAGGTGCATGGTCAATCCGGATTTGAAGCACCTCCTCCACGTGAGCCTACACCTCAACCCCTCCCCACCCAAAATCAACCAAGGCCAGCACCGTACCATATGGCAGCCTACAACCAACCTTCCAAATATGCCCACTTTTCCAGACCCAGTGCTGTAGGCTGGTCCCAACCTGGATTTGGACGACATGGCCATATTGGGGGTGGCTATGAGTCCAGCCAATATGTTCAGCAGCATGAGGGCCAGAGACAAATCCCTTATGGCCAATACCCAACTGGCCAATATGATCAAGGCCTGTATTTGGATCCGCCACACACAGCATCCACACAGGGTGAAGGACAATTGTCCCAACAAAGGCCACCTGAGCAGGACCCTGAGCTGCCGCCATCACCTCCACCAACTTACAGAAATCTGTAACTCAAAGTTATTTTTGTTTATATTTGTTCCGCCTAACCATGTTTTGGTTAACCTTGTGCTGTAATTGCACTTTGTTCTGTTGTGGTTTACAAAAAAAACAAACAAAAAAAACCAACCTTATGAAACAAATACGGTTTAAAGTTAACACCAAAAGGCTTTTGCTACAAGTAAAAAATGTTGTCAAAAGCCAATTGACGTTTGTGGGACAATCATTCCTACATCACACACATATGCTCTGTTCAGGGGCGGACACAAGCAGCAATGGGCCCCTGTGCAGGAAATACATTCGGGGCCCCCCTCATGCATGTACACTGTATATAAAATACCTATAATAACATATGTGTATACACAGCAGTATACACACACATACTAGCCCTATATACACACACACACACAGCAGTATACACACACATACTAGCCCTATATATACACACACACACAGCAGTATACACACACATACTAGCCCTATATATACACACACAGCAGTATACACACACAGCAGTATACACACATATACTAGCCCTATATATATACACACACACACACACACACACACACAGCAGTATACACACACAGCAGCATACACACATATACTAGCCCTATATATACACACACATACTAGCCCTATATATACACACACACAGCAGTATACACACTAGCCCTATATACACACACAACAGTATACACACACACTAACCCTATATATACACACACAGCAGTATACACACTAGCCGTATACACACACAGCAGTATACACACACATATACTAGCCCTATATATATACACACTGCAGTATACACACACACACTAGCAATATATATACACACACAGCAGTACACACACACTAGCAATATATATATACACACACAGCAGTACACACACACTAGCAATATATATACACACACACTAGCAATATATATACACACAGCAGAACACACACACTAGCAATATATATACACACAGCAGTACACACACACACACTAGCTATAAATATATATACACACACACACTAGCAATATATATACACACAGCAGTATACACACACACACACTAGCTATATATACACACAGCAGTATACACACACACACACACTAGCTATATATACACACACACACACTAGCAATATATATACACATAGCAGTATACACATACACACACACACACACACACACACTAGATAGATCAACAGACATGACATGGAATATGTACAGTACCTACAGAGAGTGCAGTTGCAGGGAGCTGGTCAGGCCCAGAACACAGGAAATGAGCAGGGGAGAAATGGAGCCTGTCAGCACTCATCCCTGCAGACTCCCGGCGGGCCAGGCCTTCTCCTATCTCCTACCTAGAGTAGTAATTCCTCCTCCCCTCCCCCTATTTTCACGTGTATCCACTATCCCAGTCCTGCCGATCACTGGGGCTCTGTGTACCTGCACAGTAGTGAGTCAGAGATGCATCTTCAGTGACTCCCTCACTCCTCTCTTCCAGCGTCTGCCGCCCCTCACCACACTGCACCAGTGACAGCCGGACAGCAGCGTAATGTATGCTAACAGGAGAGGTCAGGCAGGGGGCCCCTTTTGACCGTCATATCACATGTGCAGCAGAGTGGGCCCCCTGCTTCTCCTGTTATCAGTAATCCTGCCGCCGGCTGTCATTCACCGCCCTGTTTTCTCGGTCCTTCAGGGGCCCCCTCCGGCTCTGGGCCCCGATGCAGTTGCACAGGTTGAACCGGCGGTATGTCCGCCCATGGCTCTGTTCATAACCATCTGGTAATTAAGTAAATACAACACACAAAGTACAGTTTCTGTAGGCATAAAATATTTTATGGTGATAATATATTTTGAAAATAAGGAAATCAAACTGAGAAACAACATAATTTTGCCTGGAAGTAGCACCCTGAGGAGAAACAAAAAATTGGTGAAAATATCTCTCACTTTTATTCCAGAAAGGGGACGGCACAGAGGAGGGCCATGTGATGTAGGCCTACTCTCATTCTGCAACATTTCTTCACCAATAACAGATGACGGGCAATCATGAAGTCTAGAGTTGAGCGACCTTGACCTTTTTTAGAGTCGAGCCGGGTTTCGCGAAACCCGACTATCTCAAAAGTCGGGTCGAGTGAAATCGGCTGATTATGACGTAAAGTCGGGATCGACCGAAACACGAAACCCAATGCAAGTCAATGGGGCAGCATAGTCGGCAGTGAGTGGGGGCCAGGAAAACACCTAGAGTGCCCATTTTAATGTCAAAACCATCCATTCTTCTTAATGAAGCTTGTCAAGCGTAATTTACCTTATAATAATTGGAAGGCATTTGAAATTGGGGGTCATTTGGCTAAAGTTGTGGTGGGTAGTGCTGGTTCAAGTAATTAGTGGGCCCAGGAAATCTGGACCACGTCACGGCAGTGGAGCAGGGAGAGGTAAGTATTTCAACTTTGCAAGTGCTGTGAACCTGAGCAAGCAGGGGGGCCCACTCGTTGGCATTGGCACTGGCACAGGGCCCCTCAAAGTACAGCGGTGTGTTTGCACGGCGGGGGCGCCTCCCACCGGCAGCAACACTTTTGCGTACCATGAGAGGCCCTGTGCCAGTGACGTCGCCAACTAGTATTCCTCCCCCCACCTGATGAAGGAACCTGCACTTTCATCTGCACCTTCCTGTTTGTCCCCGTGTAAGGTGGTATGGTATGCGGGAAGGGGGACCTGACTTTCAGCAGGGTCACAATCTTGCAGTGTAGCGTGCACGGGAAATGTTGCGTTATGGGTCAATGTACCAGCAGACTCATCTATCACTGGCTGGGCAATGGGCAGGATGAGGAGGAAACACAGATATAGGCCCAAAGAATAAAGTGGGCTAAATGCAGTTCAAAATTGGTAACACAGGACTAATCAGGGGGCATTGCAGTGGAGGACAACTGGAATGAGAGGCTGACACAGAGAGTAGGCCCAAATCAGTAAGTAGTCGAAATGCAGTTCAAAATTGGCAACAGTAGTAAACAGGCGGCACAGCTTTGTTCAGTGGAGGAGAACAGCAAGGAGTGGCAGACACCGATAGTAGGCCCCAACCCAACTAGTAGGCCAAATGCAGTCTAACATTAACAACTACTTAACGAGCGCCTGAAAACGGAATTTCAGGACAGGAAACCAGGAGAACAGCAAGGAGCGGCAGACACCGATAGTAGGCCCCAAACCAACTAGTACGCCAAATGCAGTTGTTCCGTTTAACCTCAATTTAATGAGAGCCTGAAGATAGAAGTTCAGGAAAGGCAACCTGGAGAACACCTTGGAGTGGAACACACCATCTCTCTACACCCCATACCCAATTTGTAGGTCTAATGCAGCGTAGTTTCCAACAACTACTAAACGAGAGCATGATGATCGAAGCATTGGCGAGGAAACCTGGGGAACACCTTGGAGTGGAACACACCATCTCTCTACAGTGGAACACACCATCTCTCTACACCCCATACCCAATTTCTAGGCCTAATGCAGCGTAGTTTCCAACAACTACTAAACGAGAGCCGGAAGATCGAAGCTCAGGAAAGGCAACCTGGAGAACACCTTGGAGTGGAACACACCATCTCTCTACACCCCATACCCAATTTGTAGGCCCAATGCAGCGTAGTTTCCAACAACTACTAAACGAGAGCCGGAAGATCGAAGCAATGGAGAGGAAACCTGGGGAACACCTTGGAGTGTAACACACCATCTCTCTACACCCCATACCCAATTTGTAGGCCTAATGCAGCGTAGTTTCCAACAACTACTAAACGAGAGCCGGAAGATCGAAGCAATGGAGAGGAAACCTGGGGAACACCTTGGAGTGTAACACACCATCTCTCTACACCCCATACCCAATTTGTAGGCCTAATGCAGCGTAGTTTCCAACACCTACTAAACGAGAGCCGGAAGATCGAAGCAATGGAGAGGAAACCTGGGGAACACCTTGGAGTGTAACACACCATCTCTATACACCCCATACCCAATTTGTAGGCCTAATGCAGCGTAGTTTCCAACAACTACTAAACGAGAGCATGAAGATCGAAGCAATGGAGAGGAAACCTGGGGAACACCTTGGAGTGGAACACACCATCTCTCTACACCCCATACCCAATTTGTAGGCCTAATGCAGTGTAGTTTCCAACAACTACTAAACGAGAGCATGAAGATCGAAGCATTGGCGAGGAAACCTGGGGAACACCTTGGAGTGGAACACACCATCTCTCTACAGTGGAACACACCATCTCTCTACACCCCATACCCAATTTGTAGGCCTAATGCAGCGTAGTTTCCAACAACTACTAAACGAGAGCCGGAAGATCGAAGCTCAGGAAAGGCAACCTGGGGAACACCTTGGAGTGGAACACACCATCTCTCTACACCCCATACCCAATTTCTAGGCCTAATGCAGCGTAGTTTCCAACAACTACTAAACGAGAGCCGGAAGATCGAAGCAATGGAGAGGAAACCTGGGGAACACCTTGGAGTGTAACACACCATCTCTCTACACCCCATACCCAATTTGTAGGCCTAATGCAGCGTAGTTTCCAACAACTACTAAACGAGAGCCGGAAGATCGAAGCAATGGAGAGGAAACCTGGGGAACACCTTGGAGTGTAACACACCATCTCTCTACACCCCATACCCAATTTGTAGGCCTAATGCAGCGTAGTTTCCAACAACTACTAAACGAGAGCATGAAGATCGAAGCAATGGAGAGGAAACCTGGGGAACACCTTGGAGTGGAACACACCATCTCTCTACACCCCATACCCAATTTGTAGGCCTAATGCAGCGTAGTTTCCAACAACTACTAAACGAGAGCATGATGATCAAAGCATTGGCGAGGAAACCTGGGGAACACCTTGGAGTGGAACACACCATCTCTCTACAGTGGAACACACCATCTCTCTACACCCCATACCCAATTTGTAGGCCTAATGCAGCGTAGTTTCCAACAACTACTAAACGAGAGCCGGAAGATCGAAGCTCAGGAAAGGCAACCTGGGGAACACCTTGGAGTGGAACACACCATCTCTCTACACCCCATACCCAATTTGTAGGCCCAATGCAGCGTAGTTTCCAACAACTACTAAACGAGAGCCGGAAGATCGAAGCTCAGGAAAGGCAACCTGGGGAACACCTTGGAGTGTAACAAACCCTCTCTCTACACCACGGAAGGGCTGATTCTTAGGAAGGAAGGCTGTCGGAAAGAAGCAGGGCGCGTCCGAGGGTGATTATATTCTTATTAGGTATATACTCACCCTCGGACGCGCCCTGCTTCTTTATTTGTAATGAATGTTTATTTGCAATGTGGTTTTGACTTACTCTATTTTTTTGGTAAATAATGATTTTATTATTTTCATTGTTTTGCATCTTCTTGGCAATAATATAAAGAAGACGCGACAGGACAACACTCGGTGGATGCCATATCTGTGTTTAAAATTGAAAAAACCTTTCAGTTAACTACTTGCAGGAGAAAGTTATTGTAGCTGGTGGCCATTTTTAGTACTGTACCAGATTTTTGTTGTATGTGTTTGTTTTTAATGTTAAAATGTCTGCATTTGATATCTCTCCAGTATTTTCTTTTTTATAAGCAAAATACTTATTTTTATATTTTCTGATGTTGGTTCCAGGGGTACACGGGCAGCAGTGGTGTGGTCAGTGGAGGCCTAGTGGAAGGAGTGACCGCAGACAGGCATCGAAGGCCTAAAATAATAACACATGGCTGTAGGCAATTTTAAATTGGTTCCAGGGGTACACGGGCAGCAGTGGTGTGGTCAGTGGAGGCCTAGTGGAAGGAGTCACCGCAGACAGGCATCGAAGGCCTAAAATAATAACACATGGCTGTAGGCAATTTTAAATTGGTTCCAGGGGTACACGGGCAGCAGTGGTGTGGTCAGTGGAGGCCTAGTGGAAGGAGTGACCGCAGACAGGCATCGAAGGCCTAAAATAATAACACATGGCTGTAGGCAATTTTAAATTGGTTCCAGGGGTACACGGGCAGCAGTGGTGTGGTCAGTGGAGGCCTAGTGGAAGGAGTGACCGCAGACAGGCATCGAAGGCCTAAAATAATAACACATGGCTGTAGGCAATTTTAAATTGGTTCCAGGGGTACACGGGCAGCAGTGGTGTGGTCAGTGGAGGCCTAGTGGAAGGAGTGACCGCAGACAGGCATCGAAGGCCTAAAATAATAACACATGGCTGTAGGCAATTTTAAATTGGTTCCAGAGGTACACGGGCAGCAGTGGTGTGGTCAGTGGAGGCCTAGTGGAAGGAGTGACCGCAGACAGGCATCGAAGGCCTAAAATAATAACACATGGCTGTAGGCAATTTTAAATTGGTTCCAGGGGTACACGGGCAGCAGTGGTGTGGTCAGTGGAGGCCTAGTGGAAGGAGTGACCGCAGACAGGCATCGAAGGCCTAAAATAATAACACATGGCTGTAGGCAATTTTAAATTGGTTCCAGGGGTACACGGGCAGTAGTGGTGTGGTCAGTGGAGGCCTAGTGGAAGGAGTGACCGCAGACAGGCATCAAAGGCCTAAAATAATAACACATGGCTGTAGGCAATTTTAAATTGGTTCCAGGGGTACACGGGCAGCAGTGGTGTGGTCAGTGGAGGACTAGTGGAAGGAGTCACCGCAGACAGGCATCGAAGGCCTAAAATAATAACACATGGCTGTAGGCAATTTTAAATTGGTTCCAGGGGAACACGGGCAGCAGTGGTGTGGTCAGTGGAGGCCTAGTGGAAGGAGTCACCGCAGACAGGCATCGAAGGCCTAAAATAATAACACATGGCTGTAGGCAATTTTAAATTGGTTCCAGGGGTACACGGGCAGCAGTGGTGTGGTCAGTGGAGGCCTAGTGGAAGGAGTGACCGCAGACAGGCATCGAAGGCCTAAAATAATAACACATGGCTGTAGGCAATTTTAAATTGGTTCCAGGGGTACACGGGCAGCAGTGGTGTGGTCAGTGGAGGCCTAGTGGAAGGAGTGACCGCAGACAGGCATCGAAGGCCTAAAATAATAACACATGGCTGTAGGCAATTTTAAATTGGTTCCAGGGGTACACGGGCAGCAGTGGTGTGGTCAGTGGAGGCCTAGTGGAAGGAGTGACCGCAGACAGGCATCGAAGGCCTAAAATAATAACACATGGCTGTAGGCAATTTTAAATTGGTTCCAGGGGTACACGGGCAGCAGTGGTGTGGTCAGTGGAGGCCTAGTGGAAGGAGTGACCGCAGACAGGCATCGAAGGCCTAAAATAATAACACATGGCTGTAGGCAATTTTAAATTGGTTCCAGGGGTACACGGGCAGCAGTGGTGTGGTCAGTGGAGGCCTAGTGGAAGGAGTGACCGCAGACAGGCATCGAAGGCCTAAAATAATAACACATGGCTGTAGGCAATTTTAAATTGGTTCCAGGGGTACACGGGCAGCAGTGGTGTGGTCAGTGGAGGCCTAGTGGAAGGAGTGACCGCAGACAGGCATCGAAGGCCTAAAATAATAACACATGGCTGTAGGCAATTTTAAATTGGTTCCAGGGGTACACGGGCAGCAGTGGTGTGGTCAGTGGAGGCCTAGTGGAAGGAGTGACCGCAGACAGGCATCGAAGGCCTAAAATAATAACACATGGCTGTAGGCAATTTTAAATTGGTTCCAGGGGTACACGGGCAGCAGTGGTGTGGTCAGTGGAGGCCTAGTGGAAGGAGTGACCACAGACAGGCATCGAAGGCCTAAAATAATAACACATGGCTGTAGGCAATTTTAAATTGGTTACAGGGGTACACGGGCAGCAGTGGTGTGGTCAGTGGAGGCCTAGTGGAAGGAGTGACCACAGACAGGCATCGAAGGCCTAACATAACAAAAATGTCAATACAATGGTATTGTCAGTGGCAGGCATTGAAGGATGTCAGCGCATAGACTAAACATTGGTGGAGCTGTGAGATAATTTTGCAAGTGGTACAGCACTGTTTGAGCTGGGGTGGGGGGAAACTGTCTTGTGGCCGGCGGTACAGGCCCAGGGCCCCTCATATTACAACGGTGTGTCTGACGTTGGGTGCGCACCACCACCGCCAGAGACACTTTATTGTACTAGGAGGGACCCAGTGGCAGTGCCGTCGACCAAAAGCGGGCTCACCCACCTCTTCAGACAAACTGCACTCTCACGGGTGCTGTCGCCAAGTGTCGATACCACGGCCCCGTGTGGGGAGTTTGGCCATTTAGTGAGGTGTAAACATGTCGTATGCTGGACAATCAGGTGCAGAAAATTACGAGATTGGAAAAGGCATTCAGAATAGTCCACAGGCAAGACCTTTTCATAGGAAAGCTAGGTGTCAGCCGGGCAAGGTGGGGCAAAAGATTTCGAAATCCAGTTGTGGTTCATTTTAATGAAGGTTAGATCATCTACATTTTGGGTAGCCAGACGAGTCCTTTTTTCTGTTAGTATTGAACCTGCAGCACTGAATACTCTTTCTGATAGGACACTAGCTGCCGGGCAAGCAAGCTCCTGCAATGCATATTCTGCCAATTCTGGCCAGGTGTCTAATTTTGATGCCCAGTAATCAAATGGGAATGACGGTTGAGGGAGAACATCGATAAGGGATGAAAAATAGTTTGTAACCATACTGGACAAATGTTGTCTCCTGTCACTTTGAATTGATGCTGCAGTACCTGTCCTGTCTGCGGTCATAGCAAAATCACTCCACAACCTGGTCAGAAAACCCCTCTGGCCAACGCCACTTCTGATTTCTGCCCCTCTAACTCCTCTGGTCTGCTGGCCCCTGCAGCTCGTGTGAGAACGATCACGGGCGCTGTGTGCAGGGAATGCCAGAAGCAAACGGTCAACAAGAGTTGATTGTTTGGTTGCTAATATTAGTTCCAAGTTCTCATGTGGCATTACATTTTGCAATTTGCCTTTATAGCGAGGATCAAGGAGGCAGGCCAACCAGTAATCGTCATCATTCATCATTTTAGTTATGCGTGTGTCCCTTTTGAGGATACGTAAGGCATAATCCGCCATGTGGGCCAAAGTTCCAGTTCTCAAATCTGCGGTTGTGCTTGGTTGAGGGGCAGTTTCAGGCAAATCCACGTCACTTGTGTCCCTCAAAAAACCAGAACCCGGCATTGCCGCGCCACCAATTTCCAGTGGCCCCGGAAAAGCTTCCTCATTAAAAATATAATCATCCCCATCATCCTCCTCGTCCTCCTCCTCCTCTTCGCCCGCTACCTCGTCCTGTACACTGCCCTGGCCAGACAATGGCTGACTGTCATCAAGGCTTTCCTCTTCCTCAGCTGCAGACGCCTGATCCTTTATGTGCGTCAAACTTTGCATCAGCAGACGCATTAGGGGGATGCTCATGCTTATTATGGCGTTGTCTGCACTAACCAGCCGTGTGCATTCCTCAAAACACTGAAGGACTTGACACATGTCTTGAATCTTCGACCACTGCACACCTGACAACTCCATGTCTGCCATCCTACTGCCTGCCCGTGTATGTGTATCCTCCCACAAAAACATAACAGCCCGCCTCTGTTCACACAGTCTCTGAAGCATGTGCAGTGTTGAGTTCCACCTTGTTGCAACGTCTATGATTAGGCGATGCTGGGGAAGGTTCAAAGAACGCTGATAGGTCTGCATACGGCTGGAGTGTACGGGCGAACGGCGGATATGTGAGCAAAGTCCACGCACTTTGAGGAGCAGGTCGGATAACCCCGGATAACTTTTCAGGAAGCACTGCACCACCAGGTTTAAGGTGTGAGCCAGGCAAGGAATGTGTTTCAGTTGGGAAAGGGAGATGGCAGCCATGAAATTCCTTCCGTTATCACTCACTACCTTGCCTGCCTCAAGATCTACAGTGCCCAGCCACGACTGCGTTTCTTTCTGCAAGAACTCGGACAGAACTTCCGCGGTGTGTCTGTTGTCGCCCAAACACTTCATAGCCAATACAGCCTGCTGACGTTTGCCAGTAGCTGCCCCATAATGGGAGACCTGGTGTGCAACAGTGGCAGCTGCGGATGGAGTGGTTGTGCGACTGCGGTCTGTGGACGAGCTCTCGCTTCTGCAGGAGGATGAAGAGGAAGAGGAGGGGGTGCGAACGGCTACAGCCAATTGTTTCCTAGACCGTGGGCTAGGCAGAACTGTCCCAAACTTGCTGTCCCCTGTGGACCCTGCATCCACATTTACCCAGTGTGCCGTGATGGACACGTAACATCCCTGGCCATGCCTACTGGTCCATGCATCTGTTGTCAGGTGCACCTTTGTGCTCACAGATTGCCTGAGTGCATGGACGATGCGCTCTTTAACATGCTGGTGGAGGGCTGGGATGGCTTTTCTGGAAAAAAAGTGTCGACTGGGTAGCTCGTAGCGTGGTACAGCGTAGTCCATCAGGGCTTTGAAAGCTTCGCTTTCAACTAACCGGTAGGGCATCATCTCTAACGAGATTAGTCTAGCTATGTGTGCGTTCAAACCCTGTGTACGCGGATGCGAGGCTAAGTACTTCCTTTTTCTAACCATAGTCTCATGTAGGGTGAGCTGGACTGGAGAGCTGGAGATCGTGGAACTAGCGGGGGTGCCGGTGGACATGGCAGACTGAGAGACGGTGGGAGATGGTATTATTGCCACCGGTGCCCTAGATGCAGTGTTTCCTACTACGAAACTGGTGATTCCCTGACCCTGACTGCTTTGGCCTGGCAAAGAAACCTGCACAGATACTGCAGGTGGTGCGGAAAATGGTGGCCCTACACTGCCGGAAGGGATGTTGCGTTGCTGACTAGCTTCATTGGCCGAGGGTGCTACAACCTTAAGGGATGTTTGGTAGTTAGTCCAGGCTTGCAAATGCATGGTGGTTAAATGTCTATGCATGCAACTTGTATTGAGACTTTTCAGATTCTGTCCTCTGCTTAAGGTAGTTGAACATTTTTGACAGATGACTTTGCGCTGATCAATTGGATGTTGTTTAAAAAAATGCCAGACTGCACTCTTTCTAGCATCGGATACCTTTTCAGGCATTGCAGACTGAGCTTTAACCGGATGGCCACGCTGTCCTCCAACAGGTTTTGGCTTTGCCACGCGTTTTGGGCAAGATACGGGCCCGGCAGATGGAACCTGTTGCGATGTTGATGCCTGCTGCGGCCCCTCCTCCTCCGCTTCAGAACTGCTGCCGCCTGCACCCTGTTCCCCCAATGGCTGCCAATCGGGGTCAAGAACTGGGTCATCTATTACCTCTTCTTGTAGCTCGTGTGCAACTTCGTCTGTGTCACCGTGTCGGTCGGTGGTATAGCGTTCGTGATGGGGCAACATAGTCTCATCAGGGTCTGATTCTTTATCAGCACCCTGCGAGGGCAATGTTGTGGTCTGAGTCAAAGGACCAGCATAGTAGTCTGGCTGTGGCTGTGCATCAGTGCACTCCATGTCAGATTCAACTTGTAATGGGCATGGACTGTTAACTGCTTCACTTTCTAAGCCAGGGACGGTATGTGTAAAGAGCTCCATGGAGTAACCCGTTGTGTCGCCTGCTGCATTCTTCTCTGTTGTTGTTTTTGCTGAAGAGGACAAGGAAGCGACTTGTCCCTGACCGTGAACATCCACTAACGACGCGCTGCTTTGACATTTACCAGTTTCACGAGAGGAGGCAAAAGAGCTAGAGGCTGAGTCAGCAAGATAAGCCAAAACTTGCTCTTGCTGCTCCGGCTTTAAAAGCGGTTTTCCTACTCCCAGAAAAGGGAGCGTTCGAGGCCTTGTGTAGCCAGACGACGAACCTGGCTCCACAGCTCCAGACTTAGGTGCAATATTTTTTTTCCCACGACCAGCTGATGCTCCACCACTACCACTACCCTCATTACCAGCTGACAATGAACGCCCCCGGCCACGACCTCTTCCACCATACTTCCTCATTGTTTTAAAAACGTAAACAAACTAATGGTATTTGTTGCTGTCACACAAATTACACGGTGAGCTATAACTTCAGTATGATTTAGCTACCCCTTTACAGGTGAGTGAGACCACAACGAAAATCAGGCACAATGTTACACACTCTGTTGTTGGTGGCAACAAATGAGAGAGATGCCACACACGCAGGACTGTCACTGAAGCACAAATGTAAATATTAATCTCCCACTGATTTGATTTTTTTTTTTTTTTAAGGGAGACTTTAGGAAAAAAAAATAATAGAATAAAATGATTTTTTCAGGAAGAATTTAGAAACCAAATAAAATAAAATGATTTTTTCAGGGAGAATTTAGAAAACAAATAAAACAAAAAAAGGCTTTCTATGGCCCACTGAGTGAGAGATGACGCACACAGGAGTCAGGAGTGGCACACAAGCCCAGAGGCCAATATTTATCTCCCACTGATTGATGTAGTGATTTTTTCAGGTAGATTTTGGAACCCAAATCAAGCTAAAAAAAATAATAGGCTTTCTATGGCCCACAATTGGAGAGAGAGAGAGAGATGGCACACCCAGGAGTCAAGACTGGCACACAAGCAGAAAGGGCAATATTAATCTCCCACTGATTTGTTTTTTTTTTTTGTTTTTCAGGGAGACTTTAGGAAAAAAAAAATAGAATAAAATGATTTTTTCAGGAAGAATTTAGAAACCAAATAAAATAAAATGATTTTTTCAGGGAGAATTTAGAAAACAAATAAAACAAAAAAAGGCTTTCTATGGCCCACTGAGTGAGAGATGACGCACACAGGAGTCAGGAGTGGCACACAAGCCCAGAGGCCAATATTTATCTCCCACTGATTGATGTAGTGATTTTTTCAGGTAGATTTTGGAACCCAAATCAAGCTAAAAAAATAATAGGCTTTCTATGGCCCACAATTGGAGAGAGAGAGAGAGATGGCACACCCAGGAGTCAAGACTGGCACACAAGCAGAAAGGGCAATATTAATCTCCCACTGATTTGTTTTTTTTTTTGTTTTTTTCAGGGAGACTTTAGGAAAAAAAAAATAGAATAAAATGATTTTTTCAGGAAGAATTTAGAAACCAAAGAAAATAAAATGATTTTTTCAGGGAGAATTTAGAAAACAAATAAAACAAAAAAAGGCTTTCTATGGCCCACTGAGTGAGAGATGAGGCACACAGGAGTCAGGAGTGGCACACAAGCCCAGAGGCCAATATTTATCTCCCACTGATTGATGTAGTGATTTTTTCAGGTAGATTTTGGAACCCAAATCAAGCTAAAAAAAATAATAGGCTTTCTATGGCCCACAATTGGAGAGAGAGAGAGAGATGGCACACCCAGGAGTCAAGACTGGCACACAAGCAGAAAGGGCAATATTAATCTCCCACTGATTTGTTTTTTTTTTTTTTTTTTTCAGGGAGACTTTAGGAAAAAAAAAATAGAATAAAATGATTTTTTCAGGAAGAATTTAGAAGCCAAATAAAATAAAATGATTTTTTCAGGGAGAATTTAGAAAACAAATAAAACAAAAAAAGGCTTTCTATGGCCCACTGAGTGAGAGATGACGCACACAGGAGTCAGGAGTGGCACACAAGCCCAGAGGCCAATATTTATCTCCCACTGATTGATGTAGTGATTTTTTCAGGTAGATTTTGGAACCCAAATCAAGCTAAAAAAATAATAGGCTTTCTATGGCCCACAATTGGAGAGAGAGAGAGAGATGGCACACCCAGGAGTCAAGACTGGCACACAAGCAGAAAGGGCAATATTAATCTCCCACTGATTTGTTTGTTTGTTTGTTTTTTTCAGGGAGACTTTAGGAAAAAAAAAATAGAATAAAATGATTTTTTCAGGAAGAATTTAGAAACCAAAGAAAATAAAATGATTTTTTCAGGGAGAATTTAGAAAACAAATAAAACAAAAAAAAGGCTTTCTATGCCCCACTGAGTGAGAGATGACGCACACAGGAGTCAGGAGTGGCACACAAGCCCAGAGGCCAATATTTATCTCCCACTGATTGATGTAGTGATTTTTTCAGGTAGATTTTGGAACCCAAATCAAGCTAAAAAAAATAATAGGCTTTCTATGGCCCACAATTGGAGAGAGAGAGAGAGATGGCACACCCAGGAGTCAAGACTGGCACACAAGCAGAAAGGGCAATATTAATCTCCCACTGATTTGTTTTTTTTTTTGTTTTTTTTCAGGGAGACTTTAGGAAAAAAAAAATAGAATAAAATGATTTTTTCAGGAAGAATTTAGATACCAAATAAAATAAAATGATTTTTTCAGGGAGAATTTAGAAAACAAATAAAACAAAAAAAGGCTTTCTATGGCCCACTGAGTGAGAGATGACGCACACAGGAGTCAGGAGTGGCACACAAGCCCAGAGGCCAATATTTATCTCCCACTGATTGATGTAGTGATTTTTTCAGGTAGATTTTGGAACCCAAATCAAGCTAAAAAAAATAATAGGCTTTCTATGGCCCACAATTGGAGAGAGAGAGATGGCACACCCAGGAGTCAAGACTGGCACACAAGCAGAAAGGGCAATATTAATCTCCCACTGATTTGTTTTTTTTTTTTTTTTTTTCAGGGAGACTTTAGGAAAAAAAAAATAGAATAAAATGATTTTTTTCAGGAAGAATTTAGAAACCAAAGAAAATAAAATGATTTTTTCAGGGAGAATTTAGAAAACAAATAAAACAAAAAAAGGCTTTCTATGGCCCACTGAGTGAGAGATGACGCACACAGGAGTCAGGAGTGGCACACAAGCCCAGAGGCCAATATTTATCTCCCACTTTTTTTTTTTTGTTCCAGGGAAAATTTATAAACCCAATAAAAAAAATAATAAATAGGCTTTCTATGGCCCACTATCTGAGAGACAGAGAGAGATGGCACGCTTAGGACTGGCACACAAGCCCAAAGGCCAATATTAATCTCCCTTTTTTTTTTAAGGGAGAATTTATAAAACCAAAAAAAAATAAATAAATAGGCTTTCTATGGCCCACTATTTGTGAGAGAGATGGCACGCTCAGGACTGGCACACAAGCCCAGAGGCCAATATTAATCTCCCACTTTTTTTTTTTTTTTCCAGGGAAAATTTATAAACCCAATAAAAAAAATAAAAAATAAATAGGCTTTCTATGGCCCACTATCTGAGAGAGAGAGATGGCACGCTTAGGACTGGCACACAAGCCCAAAGGCCAATATTAATCTCCCACTGAATGATTTATTGATTTTTTTCAGGTAGAATTTAGAACCCAAATAAAGCAAAAAAAAAAAAAATGGGCTTTCTATGGCCCACTGAGTGAGTGATGATGCACACAGGAGTCACGAGTGGCACACAAGCCCTGAGGCCAATATTTTTCTCCCACTGATTGATGTAGTGATTTTTTCAGGTAGATTTTAGAACCAAAATCAAGCAAAAAAATAAATAGGCTTTCTATGGCCCACTGAGTGAGTGATGATGCACACAGGAGTCAAGAGTGGCACACAAGCCCTGAGGCCAATATTTTTCTCCCACTGATTGATGTAGTGATTTTTTCAGGTAGATTTTATAACCCAAATCAAGCAAAAAAATAAATAGGCTTTCTATGGCCCACTGAGTGAGAGATGACACAGACAGGGATGGCACTCTAGCAGAAATGTCAATCTTAATCTCCCACAAAAAAAAAAAAAAAAACAGGGAGTGTCCTTCAATTACTATCTCCCTGCAGTAATCTCAGCCAGGTATGGCAGGCAGCAATAAGGAGTGGACTGATGCACAAATTAAATAAAAAGTGTGTACAAACCAAAAAGATAGCTGTGCAGAAAGGAAGGAACAAGAGGATTTGTGCTTTGAAAAAAGCAGTTGGTTTGCACAGCGGCGTACACACAGCAATGCAGCTATCAGGGAGCCTTCTAGGGCAGCCCAATGAGCTACAGCGCTGAGGGGGAAAAAAAAAAAATGTAGCTTCCACTGTCCCTGCACACCGAAGGTGGTGTTGGGCAGTGGAAATCGCTACAGCACAAGCGGTTTGGTGGTTAATGGACCCTGCCTAACGCTATCCCTGCTTCTGACGAAGCGGCAGCAACTTCTCCCTAAGCTCAGATCAGCAGCAGTAACATGGCGGTCGGTGGGAACTCCCCTTTATAGCCCCTGTGACGCCACAGACAGCAAGCCAATCACTGCAATGCCCTTCTCTAAGATGGTGGGGACCAGGACCTATGTCATCACGCTGCCCACACTCTGCGTTTACCTTCATTGGCTGAGAAATGGCGCTTTTCGCGTCATTGAAACGCGACTTTGGCGCGAAAGTCGCGTACCGCATGGCCGACCCCGCACAGGGGTCGGATCGGGTTTCATGAAACCCGACTTTGCCAAAAGTTGGCGACTTTTGAAATTGAACGACCCGTTTCGCTCAACCCTAATGAAGTCTAGTAAAATTGTGCAAAACAACACATGCTTTAATAACTTCATTAATAGTAGCCTCACTCAGCTGAATGGAAGACTGGAGGAGACGCCATTTGGCACACAGAATCCCAAAAGCACACTCCACCAGTCTACGCGCCCTGGAAAGCCTCAAATTAAAAACACACCGCCGGTGATCCAGGTTGCGCCTGGGATAAGTGTTATGACCTGGTGGTGAGGACAATAATGGACCTGGTGGTTAAGAGCACACGGAATGACCTGATAGTTACTAATAATACAGGACAAGCTCTGAGACGTGGGAACTCTGCTGACTGCAATCCCTAATCCTGTCACACACACTAGAAATAGCCATGGATTGCTCCTAACGCTCCCTATGCAACTCGTCACAGCCTAAGGAACTAGCTAGCCCTAAAGATAGAAAAATATAGCCTACCTTGCCTCAGAGAAATTCCCCAAAGGAACAGGCAGCCTCCCACATATAATGACTGTGAGTTAAGATGAAAATTACAAACAGAGATTAAATAGATTTAGCAAAGACCACGCAGAGGGCGCAAAAAGACCCTCCGCACCGACTCATGGTGCGGAGGCGCTCCCTCTGCGTCCCAGAGCTTCCAGCAAGCAAGACAGAAATCAAAATAGCAAGCTGGACAGAAAAAATAGCAAACAGAGAAAAACAAGCAGGAACTTAGCTTCTGCTGGGAAGACAGGTCACAAGAACGATCCAGGAGCGAACTAGACCAATACTGGAACATTGACAGGTGGCATGGAGCAATGATCTAGGTGGAGTTAAATAGAGCAGCCAGCTAACGAATTAACCTCATCACCTGTGGAAGGAACCTCAGAAGCCGCAGCCCCACTCACAACCACCAGAGGAAGCCCATGGACAGAACCAGCCGAAGTACCATTCATGACCACAGGAGGGAGCTTAACAACAGAATTCACAACAGATAAGGCCTCATGAATAGGGTTGAGCAAAACGGGTCGGTCATTTTCATAAGTCGCCGACTTTTGGCAAAGTCGGGTTTCATGAAACCCAACCCGATCCCTGTGTGGGGTCGGCCATGCGGTACGCGACTTTCGCGCCAAAGTCGCGTTTCAATGACGCGAAAAGCACCATTTCTCAGTCTCAGCCAATGAAGGTGGACGCAGAGTGTGGGTAGCGTGATGAGATAGGTCTCAGTCCCCACCATCTTAGGGTGGTTTCACATTTGCGGTTTTTTTTTTGCGTTTTTGGGTTAAAAACGCAAAAAAAGCATGCGTTTTTTTCCTATATTTAACATTAAAAACGCATGCGTTTTTTTGTATGCGTTTTGACGCGTTTTTGCAACGCATGCATTTTTTTCTGCATGCGTTGTGTTGCAGAAATGCAACATGTAGTATTTTTAGCGGCGTTTTTTTGGCTGCAAAAAAAACGCATGCTTTTTTTTCGGCAAAAAAATGCATTGCTGTCTATGTAAAAGCATGTGTTTTTAACCACATGCGTTTGCATGCGTTAAAAACGCATGCGTTTAAAAAAAACAAACAAAAAAACACACTGATAAACCACCCCATAACATAAAATTGATAAAGGGATCCTACCCCTAACCCTAACCCTACCCCTAACCCTAACCCTACCCCTAACCCTAACCCTACCCCTAACCCTAACCCTAATACCTTTAAGGGTAGGGTTAGGGGTAGGGTTAAGTGTAGGGTTAGGGTTAGGGGTAGGGTTAGGGTTAGAGGTAAGGGTAGGGTTAGGGTTAGGATCCCTTTAGGGTTAGGGTTAGGGGTAGGGTTAGGGTTAGGGTTAGGATTCCTTTATGGTTAGGGGTAGGGTTAGGATCCATACCCCTAACCCTACCCCTAACCCTAACCCTAGCTCTTTCTGTTTATAGTGGGTTTTTTACTTTATTTTGATGATTGGCAGCTGTGACACATTTATCTGCATGCGTTTAAAAAATGCAAACGCATGAAAAACGCATATAAACGTGTTAAAACGCCGCGTTTTTTTCACCACATGCAAAAACGCATGCGTCAAAAAATGCGGCATTTGCACACGTGTACATGCGTTTTTTCACCGTGCGCTTTTTAAAAAAAACGCATGCGTTTCAAAACGCAAGTGTGAAACCAGCCTTAGAGAAGGGCATTGCAGTGATTGGATTGCTTTCTGCGGCATCACAGGGGCTATAAAGGGGCGTTCCCGCCGACCGCCATCTTACTGCTGCTGATCTGAGCATAGGGAGAGGTTGCTGCCGCTTCGTCAGAAGCAGGGATAGCGTTAGGCAGGGTACATTAACCCCCAAACCGCTTGTGCTGTAGCGGTTTCCACTGTCCAACACCACCTTTTGTTTGCAGAGACAGTGGAGGCTACATTTTTTTTCCCTCAGTGCTGTAGCTCATTGGGCTGCCCTAGAAGGCTCCCTGATAGCTGCATTGCTGTGTGTACACCGCTGTGCAAACCAACTGCTTTTTTCAAAGCACAAATCCGGTTGCTCCTTCCTTTCTGCACAACTATCTTGTTTGTTTGTCCACACTTTTGACTTTTTTGTGCAGCAGTCCACTCCTTGTTATTGCTGCCTGCCATACTTTGCTGAGATTACTGCAGGGAGATAGTAATTGTAGGACAGTCCCTTTTTTTTGTTTTTGTTTCGTTATATCTCTTCAAGCCACTTTCTGCCACAGAAAATATACTCTAATACAGTGCCCCAGATTTATTCACTAGTCTCACTGAAGAAAAAAAAAAAAGGGTGCAGATTAAATTGGCAAATCTGTATCAGTGGCAGTCCTGTGTGTGGCATCTGTGTCTCATTTTCTGGCACAGAAAACATACAGTCTAACAGTGGGCCTGATTTCTTGCCAATTCTCCCATAAATAAAAAAAAAAATAGTGGGAAATTAAGATTGGCAATTTTGCATCACTGCCAGTGATGCGTGTGGCATCTGTCTCTAATTTTGTGCCACATTAAACCTAGTGTGTAATACTGGGCCAGATTTCTTTTAAATTCTCCCTGAAAAAAAAAAACAGTGGGAGATTAAGATTGGCATTTCTGCTTCAGTGCCAGTCCTGTGTGTGCCACCTGTCTCAAATGTTGTGCCACATTAAACCTAGTGTGTAATGCTGGGCCAGATTTCTTTTAAATTCTCCCTGAAAAAAAAATAGTGGGAGATTAAGATTGGCATTTCTGCTTCAGTGCCACTCCTGTGTGTGCCACATGTCTCAATTTTTGTGCCACATTAAACCTAGTGTGTAATACTGGGCCAGATTTCTTTTAAATTCTCCCTGAAAAAAAAATAGTGGGAGATTAAGATTGGCATTTCTGCTTCAGTGCCACTCCTGTGTGTGCCACATGTCTCAATTTTTGTGTCACATTAAACCTAGTGTGTAATACTGGGCCAGATTTCTTTAAAATTCTCCCTGAAAAAATAAAAATAGTGGGAGATTAAGATTGGCATTTCTGCTTCAGTGCCAGTCCTGTGTGTGCCACCTGTCTCAAATTGTGTGCCACATTAAACCTAGTGTGTAGGGTTGAGCAAAACGGATCGGTCATTTTCTGAAGTCGCCGACTTTTGGCAAAGTCGGGTTTCATGAAACCCGACCCGATCCCTGTGTGGGGTCGGCCATGAGGTAGACGATCTTCTTATCGGGTATCGGAATTCCGATACCGAGTTCCGATATTTTAGCGATATCGGGAATCGGTATCAGGATCCATATTTATGTGTAAAATAAAGAATAAAAATTAAAAATATTGATATACTCACCCTCGGACGCGCCCTGGTTCTAACCGGCAGTCTCCCCTCCTAAGAATGAGTGAGTGAAGGACCTGCGGTGACGTCGCGGCTTGTGATTTGTCGCGTGAGTGGTCACATGAGCGGTCACGCGACCAATCACAAGCCGTGACGTCATCGAAGGTCCTTCACTTGCTAATTCTTAGGAAGGAAGGCTGCCGGTTAGAACCAGGGCGCGTCTGAGGGTGAGTATATCCCTCTTTTAAAGAATAAAAATAAAAAATATTGATATACTCACCCTCGGACGCGCCCTGGTTCTAACCGGCAGTCTCCCCTCCTAAGAATAAGTGAGTGAAGGACCTGCGGTGACGTCGCGGCTTGTGATTGTTCGCGTGAGCGGTCACATGAGCGGTCACGCAACCAATCACAAGCCGCGACATCATCGAAGGTCCTTCACTTGCTCATTCTTAGGAAGGAACGCTGCCGGCTAGAACCAGGGCTCGTCCGAGGGTGAGTATATCACTATTTTTTATTTTTATTCTTTATTTTACACATTAATATGGATCCCAGGGCCTGAAGGAGAGTTTCCTCTCCTTCAGACCCTGGGAACCATTAGTATCCCATTGCACTGCATTGGGTTTCGTGTTTCGGCCGACCCCGACCCCGACTTTTCTATAGGATCGGCCGATTTCACTCGACCCGACTTTTGAGAAAGTCGGGTTTCGTGAAACCCGACTCGACCCTATAAAAATAAAAGTAGCTCAACCCTACTAGTGTGTAATACTGGGCCAGATTTCTTTTAAATTCTCCCTGAAAAAATAAAAATAGTGGGAGATTAAGATTGGCAATTCTGCCTCATTGCCAGTGCTGTGTGTGCCACCTGTCTCAAATTTTGTGCCACATTAAACCTAGTGTGTAATACTGGGCCAGATTTCTTTTAAATTCTTCCTGAAAAAATAAAAATAGTGGGAGATTAAGATTGGCATTTCTGCTTCAGTGCCACTCCTGTGTGTGCCACCTGTCTCAAATTGTGTGCCACATTAAACCTAGTGTGTAATACTGGGCCAAAATTCTTTTAAATTCTCCCTGAAAAAAAAAAAAGTGGGAGATTAAGATTGGCATTTCTGCTTCAGTGCCAGTCCTGTTTTGAATTCTGTGATCGAACTCTCTCCTGTGGTCATGAATGGTACTTCGGCGAGTTCTGTCCATGGACTCCCTCTGGTGGCTGTGAGTGGAGCTGCTGCTTCTGAGGTTCCTTCCACAGGTGACGTAGTTTATTCTTTGGCTGGCTGCTCTATTTAACTCCACTCAGATCGTTACTCCATGCCAGCTGTCAATGTTCTTGTACTGGTTCAGTTGCTCTTGGATCTTTCTGGTGACCTGTCTACTCCAGCAGAAGCTAAGTCCCTGCTAGTTAATTATTTGTTCATTGTTTCTTTGTCCAGCTTGCTATCTTGATTTTGCCTTGCTAGCTGGAAGCTCTGGGATGCAGAGTGGCACCTCCGCACCGTGAGTTGGTGCGGAGGTCTTTTTGCACACTCTGCGTGGTCTTTTTGTAGTTTTTTGCGCTGACCACAAAGATACCTTTCCTATCCTCAGTCTGTTTAGTAAGTCTGGCCTCCCTTTGCTGAAACCTGTTTCATTTCTGTGTTTGTGACTTTCATCTTAACTCACAGTCAATATATGTGGGGGCTGCCTTTTCCTTTGGGGAATTTCTCTGAGACAAGGTAGGTTTTATTTTCTATCTTTAGGGCTAGTTAGCTCTTAGGCTGTGAAGAGGCGTCTAGGCAGCGTTAGGTACGCTCCACGGCTATTTCTAGTTGTGTGATAGGATTAGGGGTTGCGGTCAGCAGAGCTCCCACTTCCCAGAGCTTGTCCTGTGTGAGTTTAACCATCAGGTCGTTCCGGGTGCTCCTAACCACCAGGTCCATAACAGTAGAGCTGGCCAAAAGAATTAATGCATCTCAATAGAGGGATAAGAGAAGTTCTGAGACCTTTTTTTTTTCTCTGCAGTGTGTTTTGTCTTTCTTTTCGCCTTAACCTCTGCGTGGTTCAGGACACAGGTGTAGATATGGACATCCAAGGTCTGTCCTTGTGTGTGGATCATCTCACTGCAAGGGTACAAAACATTCAAGATTTTGTGGTTCAGAATCCGATGTTAGAGCCTAGAATTCCAATTCCTGATTTGTTTTCTGGGGATAGATCTAAGTTCCTGAATTTCAAAAATAATTGTAAACTGTTTCTAGCTTTGAAACCCCGCTCCTCTGGTGACCCCGTTCAACAAGTAAAAATCATTATTTCTTTGTTGCGTGGTGACCCTCAGGACTGGGCATTTTCCCTTGCGCCAGGAGATCCTGCATTGCGTGATGTAGATGCGTTTTTTCTGGCGCTTGGATTGCTTTATGATGAACCAAATTCAGTGGATCAGGCAGAGAAAATCTTGCTGGCTTTGTGTCAGGGTCAGGATGAAGCGGAGGTATATTGTCAAAAGTTTAGAAAGTGGTCTGTGCTTACTCAGTGGAATGAGTGTGCCCTGGCGGCAATTTTCAGAAAGGGTCTTTCTGATGCCCTTAAGAATGTCATGGTGGGATTTCCCACGCCTGCTGGTCTGAATGAGTCTATGTCCTTGGCCATTCAGATCGATCGGCACTTGCGTGAGCGCAAAGCTGTGCACCATTTGGCGGTATTCTCTGAGCATAGGCCTGAGCCTATGCAATGTGATAGGACTTTGACCAGAGCTGAACGGCAAGAACACAGATGTCGGAATGGGCTGTGTTTTTACTGTGGTGATTTCACTCATGCTATCTCCGATTGTCCTAAGCGCACTAAGCGGTTCGCTAGATCTGCCACCATTGGTACGGTACAGTCTAAATTTCTTTTGCCCGTTACTCTGATTTGCTCTTTGTTGTCCTATTCTGTTATGGCATTTGTGGATTCAGGCGCTGCTCTGAATTTGATGGACTTGGAGTTTGCCAGGCGCTGTGATTTTTTCTTGGAGCCCTTGCAGTATCCTATTCCATTGAGAGGAATTGATGCTACACCTTTGGCCAAGAATAAGCCTCAGTACTGGACTCAATTGACCATGTGCATGGCTCCTGCACATCAGAAGGATATTCGCTTTTTGGTATTGCATAATCTGCATGATGTGGTCGTTTTGGGGTTGTCATGGCTACAGGTCCATAATCCAGTATTGGATTGGAAATCTATGTCTGTGTCCAGCTGGGGTTGTCAGGGGGTACATGGTGATGTTCCATTGCTGTCAATTTCGCCTTCCACTCCTTCTGAAGTCCCTGAGTTTTTGTCAGATTACCGGGATGTATTTGATGAGCCCAAATCCAGTGCCCTACCTCCTCATAGGGATTGCGATTGTGCTATTAATTTGATTCCTGGTAGTAAGTTTCCTAAGGGCCGACTGTTTAATTTATCTGTGCCAGAGCACGCCGCTATGCGGAGTTATATAAAGGAATCCTTGGAGAAAGGTCATATTCGCCCGTCGTCATCACCGTTGGGAGCAGGGTTCTTTTTTGTGGCCAAGAAGGATGGTTCTTTGAGACCTTGTATTGATTACCACCTTCTTAATAAGATCACAGTCAAATTTCAGTACCCTTTGCCGCTGCTGTCTGATTTGTTTGCTCGGATTAAGGGGGCTAGTTGGTTCACCAAGATAGATCTTCGAGGGACGTATAATCTTGTGCGAATTAAACAGGGCGATGAATGGAAAACAGCATTTAATACGCCCGAGGGCCATTTTGAGTACCTGGTCTGTTGTGAATTCTGTGGTCAAGCTCCCTCCTGTGGTCATGAGTAGTGTTGAGCATTCCGATACCGCAAGTATCGGGTATCGTCCGATATTTGCGGTATCGGAATTCCGATACCGAATTCCGATACTTCCCGCGTATCGGATACCGGAATCGGAAGTTCCCAGAATTCAAACTGAACGCAGCAGCCAATGAGGAATGATTGGAAGTGTGGGCACATCCTGTTTAGCATGGTGGGCATGTAAGTACTGGCAAGGCTTGGATTGGCTGCTGAAATGATGTCACTCTGCACTATAAAAAACGCTGCCGCCATTTTGCGCTCACTCTGCTGTGATTTCAGTTAGGGACAGGACGCTGTGTTCTAACTGAGGGCCAGTGGAGCTAGCTAATTGCTTTATTTTCCTTTCCAAAGGCTAATTTAGCAAAACGCTGTGTGTTCTTCACTGTTCACCTTGCTCTTGCCTTGCAGCGCTGTTTTAACAGCGTTCTGCAAGGTCTCTGTGTGTGTGTGTGTGTGCAGCTCACTCTGTAGTCTGTGTGCAGCCATATACCCGGTTGTATTCAGCTCAGGGGGGGTTCACACTGCCTCACACAGTTGTCCTTTTTTGCTCTTAGTGCAGCCTGCTGCACATTTTTTCTCAAATTTCCTATTAGTGTTTTTCCACCAGTCTCCAGCTCTATTGTGGAAAAACACTACATAGGATAACCTAGTGGGGGGTTTTTGGGCCTTGCAGCGCCGTTTACGGCTGTCTGCACGGTCTCCGTGTGAGCCCAGCTCGCCCTGTAGTCTGTGTGCAGCCATAGCCGGTTGGATTCAGCTCAGGGTTCGTTACTGGCTCATACCTTGAGAAAAATTGTACTTTTTTTCAAATAGTGCAGCCTGTTTAAAATTTGAAAAAAAAAAATTCCTATTAGTGTCTTTCCACTCGTATCCAGCTAAATAGTGGAAAAACACTATATAGGATAACCTAGAGGAGGGTTTTTTGGCCTTGCAGCGCCGTTTACGGCTGTCTGCACGGTCTCCGTGTGAGCCCAGCTCGCCCTGTAGTCTGTGTGCAGCCATAGCCGGTTGGATTCAGCTCAGGGTGCGTTACTGCCTCATACCTTGAAAAACAATTTCCTTTTTTTCAAATAGTGCAGCCAGTTTAAAATTTGAAAAAAAAAATTCCTATTAGTGTCTTTCCACTCGTATCCAGCTAAATAGTGGAAAAACACTATATAGGATAACCGAGAGGAGGGTTTTTTGGCCTTGCAGCGCCGTTTACGGCTGTCTGCACGGTCTCCGTGTGATTTAAACTAGCTCTGTAGCCCGATCTGCACAAAAAAAAAAGTTAAGTTCACCAAACACAACTTAACACTTGTGTAGGCCACATTTGAAAAATAATAAAGTTTAGTCCACAATTTACAACATTAGTGTTTCTTACACCTGTTAGGAGGAGCATTTCAGGAATAAGCACACTAAGGCCTTAGTACTTTTCTGCTTATCTTTATCTGTCAACCAAGATGAAGAGGGCAGGGAGTAAGGCACATGGGTGTGGGCGCGGAGCAGGGAGAGGAGCAGGGAGAGGACGTGGTGATTCTGTGCCTGCTGCGGGCGCCGGTGACTCGTCGTCACTCAGTTTCAGCAGGGAACAGTCCTTCATGCGCAGCTTTGTCGGAGAGCGCCGTGCACCGCTGCTACGTGAAGACCAAATTGAAGCCGTTGTCGGGTGGATGGCAGCTAACGCCTCGGCATCGACTTCAGTTAGTGCCACATCCTCTCAGGCACAGAGCACTGGAGAGCAGCCATCTGTCTCTTCACCACCTGCCAAATTGGCCAGGCAGTCAGAGAGCCCAGGACAGGAGCCGTCTCTACTTCTGTTCTCTGAATCTCTTGGCTTGGAAACAGGGGGCCAGCCAAGCAGCATTGGAGAAATGGAAGAAGAGGCAGTGTGCAGTGATGCCCAAAAGCTTTATCTCTCTGACTCTGAAGAGGCAGGTGGGCCAGTGCCTCCGGTGACCACAGCGCAGTACGCATCTGATGATGAAACTCAGGTGCCGCTTTCTGATGCGTACTGTGCTGCCGAGACTACCCAGGAGGAGCAGTTGGTGGCAGAGGGTAGTGGAGATGATGAGGTCCTTGACCCATCGTGGCGTGAGGAACAGGAAGGTGGTGGGAGCAGCTCTGAGGAAGAGCTTCCCCTTACAGGCCAAAGAGGGAGAGGGAGGGGGAAGACTGCGGAGCCTGTAGCCTCCACTTTGGCACCCGTTAGGAGCCTGTCTCTTTCCAAAGCCAAAAAGGGCGCTCCCAAGACTTGCAGTGCCTGGTCCTTTTTTGACACAGTTGCAGATGACATTTGTTTTGTCAAATGCAAGCTGTGTCATCAGAAAGTAAAAAGAGGTAAAAGTGTCAGCAACCTCAATACCACAAATATGTGGAAACATGTGCGGAACAGGCACGCGGTGGAGTTACAGAAACACAGTGAAGACGTAGGCCAACCAACAGCGGCAGCTACCACCTCTTCATCTCGTGTTGCCTCTTCCTCCACTGTTGTCCAGAGACCTAGTGTAATTCCACCCACAGCACCACCTTCCCAGTCATCCTCACACTCCCAGTCTACTCTACAGCCATCGGTAGTCCAGGCATGGGAGAAAAGGCGGGCATTCTCGGCCAACCACCCCCGAGCACAGGCTCTGAATGCAGGCATTGCCAAACTGTTGTCCCTGGAAATGCTCTCGTTCAGGCTGGTGGAGACTGACAGCTTCCGTGACTTGATGGCATTGGCAGTCCCACAGTACAAGGTGCCCAGCCGCTTTTACTTCAGCAGGCAGGCTGTCCCTGCCCTGCACAGGCATGTTGAGGCAAACATAAAACATGCGCTACTGAACGCCGTCAGTAGCAAGGTCCACCTCACCACCAATGCGTGGACCAGTCAGCATGGACAGGGGCGATATGTTTCCCTCACTGCCCATTGGGTTAATGTTGTTGAGCCAGGTACAGATCGTGCGAGTGGCGCAGGACGTGTCCTGCCCACTCCAAGGATTGCAGGAATCCAGTCTGTACGCATCGACTCCTCCTCTTACACCAGTTCCTCTGATTCCTCTCTGCAGGATCCGTCACAGTCCACCTCCACATGGACCCGTGAACGTTTACCTATGACCGACATGAGCACAGCCGTGGCCAAACGTCAGCAGGCCGTCTTGAAACTAGTTTCATTGGGGCATCGAAGCCACACAGCGCAGGAGCTCTGGAATGCCATCAAGCAGGAGAGCGATGTGTGGTTACTGCCAGCGAATCTCCAGCCAGGCATGGTAGTGTGTGACAATGGCCGAAATCTGGTGGCAGCTTTGGCCCTTGGCAACCTCACTCACATCCCATGTCTGGCACATGTGCTCAATTTGGTTGTGCAGAGTTTTCTGAGGGACTATCCGGATCTTGATGCCCTGCTGCACAAGGTCCGCCTAGAGTGTGCTCACTTGCGGCGTTCCAGCTTGGCCAGATCCCGCATTGCTGCTCTGCAGCGCCGATTCCGCCTTCCGGAACACCGCATCATATGTGACCTACCTACCCGGTGGAATTCCACGTTACATATGTTGGAGCGGTTGTGTGAGCAGCAGCAAGCAGTTATGGAGTACCAGCTGCATCAGGCGCAAAGAAGTCGCAGTCAGCGCCGATCAGACTTCACAACCACAGAGTGGGCCACTATGAAGGACGTCTGCCAGGTTTTGCATCCTTTTGATTATTCCACGCGGATGGCAAGTGCAGATGATGCACTAGTCAGCATGACTGTCCCCCTTATCTGCCTGCTTCAGCAAACTTTGCAAGGGTTAAGGGATGATGTGGTGGAAGAGGTGGAGGATGAGGAGTCACCTTTTCCATCAGCTTCTGGAGAGTCAGCGCCACGTGGTTCCTCACAAAGGGGTACGCAGGGGCCAATTTGTGAGGAGGATGAGGAGGAGTCAATGGAGGAGGAAGAGCTCCGTCCAGAGGAGGGAGCGACACAATTGTCTAGTGGTCAGTGTGTACAGCGAGGGTGGGGTGATGACGAGCGGGCAGAGATCATGTCTCAAGCAGGGGACAGCGTTTCTGGGCCAGTTGGCACTCTGCAGCACATGGTGGATTTCATGCTGCAGTGCCTGAGAAATGACCGCCGCATCGACCACATTCTCAACATGCCTGATTATTGGGTGTTCACCCTCCTCGATCCTCGCTACCGGGACAACGTCCAATACCTCATCCCTGCGTTGACCCGGGAGCGTAAATTGCGGGAGTACCACGACACACTGGTGAATTCCATCATCTTCTCCTGTCCAACTGAGAGGAGTGCTGCTAGTGCTTTACAAAGCAGCTCAGTGCGTCGAGGCAGTGGGGGAGGCTCTGCCCAAAGAGGGAGCAGAAGCAGTGCCTCTGCCCAAGGCAAGCCCAGTATGGCACAACTCTGGCACACTTTTGTGTGCCCGCCCCAAATGTCTACACCATCACCGGCGGCTCCAGTCAGCAGGAGGCAACGGTTCCGTCAGATGGTGACAGACTACATGGCTTGCCCTCTTACTGTACTCCCAGACGGCTCTTCCCCGTTCAAGTTTTGGGTCTCTAAGCTGGATACATGGCCAGAGCTAAGCCAGTATGCATTGGAGGTGCTGGCTTGCCCTGCGGCTAGTGTCTTATCGGAACGTGTCTTTAGTGCCGCAGGTGGTGTACTAACAGACCGTCGCATGCGACTATCCTCCGATAACGTTGACCGGCTTACTTTCCTGAAAATGAACCAGGCCTGGATCTCGCAGGAATTTGCCACTCCTCTGCCTGATTAAGTAATTGGGTGTCATCCAGGTCTCCTGCTGTGTTCATCTTTCTACCACCTGAACTACTATTCCTGGGCTCCAACACCGCCAGTTGCGGCTCAGAAGTGCAGGCTGCACAGTAAAAACATACGACCCAGTGTTATTGGGTTTCAGTAACGTCAGCTGATCCCCAGCTGTGTAGCCGGCAATGTGTCCTGCGACCGCCACGCTGGCACAACAACCTAAATGTAAGGGAACCTGTCCCCCCCCCCCGTCGTTTGTTACTGAAAGAGCCATCTTGTGCAGCAGTAATGCTGCACAAGGAAAAGGTAGCTCTTTTTTTTAGCTCTTTGCACACGCAGAACTTAACACTTATAAAATCTGTTCACTGATACCGTTATACCGTCCCGGAGCTGGGACTTTCCTTCGTAATGTGACGCAGCACAGCCGTCATTCCTACCCCCTTGGTGCCATGCGCTGCCTCCTCAGCGTTGTTTTAAGCTGTCACGGAGCCTGCGCTGTTCTGTTATCCCTTGGGCATGCCCTATTTGCGCTGCCTGTCTTCTGACATAATTTGGTGTCAGGCTGGCTGCGCCTGTGCGGCCGCGCTGCCCGAGATCCCGCCTCGCAGTGTCTTCTGATTGAGTCACACTGCGGGCCTGGGATCCATGGGCATGCGCAGTGCATATCTTCCCCTCGGGCTCTCGCTCATTTCCCTCCGCCTTCTTTAGACTGTGCGCCGTCAGCTGATCCCTAGCATGCCACGGCCGTGACACCGCACAGTCTGAAGAAGAGGGAAGGAAGGGAGTGAGAGTCGAGGTTATGCACTGTGCATGCCCATGGTTCCAAGGCCCGCAGTGGGATTACGTTAGACGAGACTGCGAGGTGGGATCTGGAGCAGCGTGGACGCACAGGCACTGACAGCCTGACACCAAATTATGTCAGAAGACAGGCAGCGCTAATTGGGCATGGCCAAGGGCTAACAGAACAGCGCAGGCTCCGTGACAGCTTAAAACAACGCTGAGGAGGCAGCGCACGGCATCAAGGGGATAGGAATGACAGCTGTGCTGTGTCCCATTACGAAGGAAATTCGCACCTCCGGAACGGTTTAACGGTATAAAGGGACACATTTTTAGTGTTTACTTCGGTGTTTGCAAGGAGCATAATTAAAAGAGCAACCTTTTCCTTTTGCATCCTTAGTGCTGCACAAGATGGCTCTTTCAGCTACAAACGTCTTGGGGGGGGGGGGTTAAAGGTTCCCTTTCAACTTGCTCCAATCAGGCTTCGGCCTACACTCTGTTCCTCTGCTCCTCCTGCTGTCCCTGGGCTCTAACACCGCCAGTTGGTGCCTGGAAGTGCTGTGTGCACAGTCAACAGTCGCTCCTCTGTTATTGGGGTTCAGTAACGTCAGCTGATCCCCAGCTGTGTGTGCGGCAATACCTCCAATCTGCTCCTCCTGCTGTCCCTGGGCTCTAACACCGCCAGTTGGTGCCTGGAAGTGCTGTGTGCACAGTCAACAGTCGCTCCTCTGTTATTGGGGTTCAGTAACGTCAGCTGATCCCCAGCTGTGTGTACGGCAATACCTCCAATCTGCTCCTCCTGCTGTCCCTGGGCTCTAACACCGCCAGTTGGTGCCTGGAAGTGCTGTGTGCACAGTCAACAGTCGCTCCTCTGTTATTGGGGTTCAGTAACGTCAGCTGATCCCCAGCTGTGTGTGCGGCAATACCTCCAATCTGCTCCTCCTGCTGTCCCTGGGCTCTAACACCGCCAGTTGGTGCCTGGAAGTGCTGTGTGCACAGTCAACAGTCGCTCCTCTGTTATTGGGGTTCAGTAACGTCAGCTGATCCCCAGCTGTGTATCCGGCAACGTGTCATGCGACCGTCACGCTGGCACAACTAAAATGTAAGGGGACCTGTCCCCCCCCCCCTAGGCGTTTGTTACTGAAAGAGCCACCAAGTGCAGCACTAATACTGCACAAGGGAAAGGTCGCTCTTGAAATTATGCTCCTTGCAAACGCTGAACTACACACTCATGTAATGTGTCCCCTCACACCGTCCAACCGTCCCGGAGGTGGGACTTTCCTTTGTAATGTGACGCAGCACAGCCGTCATTGCTACCCCCTTGGCACCGAGCGCTGCCTCCTTAGCGTTGTTTGATTCCGTCATGGACCCTGCGCTGTTATGTTATCCCTTGGCCATGCACAGTTTGCGCTGCCCGTCCTCTGACATCATTTGTTGTCGTCCTGGCTGCGCCTGTGCGTCCACGCTGCCCGAAATCACACCTCGCAGTGTCGTCTAATGTGATCCCACAGTGGGCCTGGTATCCATGGCCATGCGCAGTGCATATACTAGCCTCTCACTCCCCTTCTTCACGCTTCTTCAGACTAGGCGGCGTCAGCTGATCCCTAATAGCATGCCACGGCCGTGACGCCGCACAGTCTGAAGAAGCAGGAAGGAGGTGAGTGAGAGGCGATGATATGCACTGCGCATGCCCATGGATCCCTGGCCCGCAGTGGGACTACATTAGATGACACTGCAAGGTTGGATCTCGGGCAGCTTGGACGCACAGGCACTGCCAGCCTGACACCTACATGATGTCAGAAGACGGGCACCGCTAACTGTGCATGGCCAAGGGATAACATTACAGCGCGGGCTCCGTGACAGAACCAAACAACGTTGAGGAGGTGGCACCCGGCACCAAGGGGGTTGGAATGACGGCTGTGCTGTGTCACATTACAAAGGAAAGTCCCACTTCCGTGATGGTTTGACGGTGTGAGGGGACACATTATATGAGTGTGTACTTCAGCGTTTGCAAGGAGCATAATTTTCGGAGCCACCATTTTCCATGTGCAGTATTACTGCTGTACAAGATGGCTCTTTCAGCAACAAATGCCTGGGGGGGGGGTTAAAGGTTCCCTTTCAACTTGCTCCACTGCAGGCTTCGGCCTACACTCTGCTCCTCTTTGATTCCCTGGGTTTCAACACTGTCAGTTGCCACCTGGAAGTGTTGTCTACACAGAAAAAACACTAGGTGATGTGTCAGTGGGGTTCAGCACCGCCAGCTGTTCCCCTGCTGTGTAGTCGGCAACGTGTCCAGCACAAGCCACGCTGGCACAACAGAACAAAAGCTGCCACCAGTGCAGGCTTCGGCCTACACTCTGCTCCTCTCCTCCTCCTGCTGACCCTGGGCTCAAACACCGCTAGTTTTTGCCCGGAAGTGCTAGCTGCACAGAGAAAAACACCAGCCAATGTGTTAGTGGGGTTCAGCAACGCCAGCTGTTCCCCTGCTGTGTAGCCGGCAACGTGACCTGCAAACGCCACGCAGGCACATGAACTGAAATTAAAGGGAACCTGGCCCCACCCCCCCAGGTGTTTCTATGTATAACAGCCACCTAGTACAGCAGTACTGCTGCATTTGTACAAGGTGGCTGACTTTTTCTCCTTGCCCACGTGGAACTCAACAAGTACAAAATGTGTCTCATTGAGACCATTCAACTGTCCCTGAGGTGTGACTTTCCTTTCTAATGATACGCAGCACCACCCTTGTTAGCGCTGCCCGTCTTTTGACATCATTGGTTAGCTGGCTGCGCCTGTGCGTCTGCCCTGCTCGAAACAACGCCCCTCGGTGTCTTATTTTTTTGAACAGCGAGGGTGTGATTGATGGGCATGTGCAGTGCATATGTTTGCCTGTGTTCACTCATCTCCTTCCGCCTTCTTCAGACTGGGTGTCCTCATGGCCGCGGCAGGCGATAAGGGATCAGATGAGGCCGCCCAGTCTGAAGCAGGCGTAAGGACATGTGTGAGCGTCAAACATATTTACTGAACAAGGCCACGAATCCCAGCCACGCAGTGTGATTTTTTGAAAACACACTGTGGGTCTGGGATTCATGTCCATCGCTAACCGTAACGGCCGACATTAAATGAGGTCAGAAGACAGGAAGCGCTCACAGCGCATGGCCAAGGGATCACAATAGCGCAGACTCCTGTACAGCAAATAACAACGCTCAGGAATCTGCGCACAGCAGCTAGGTGTAAATTTTGACACCTGTGCTGCATCTCCTTAAAAAGACAAGTCACGCCTCCACTATTGTTTGACAGTATAATGGGCTAAATAGTGCACGTGTTTTATTCAGCGTGTGCAAGGAGCAAAATTAAATAGAGCAACCTTTGACTTGTGCATCATTAATGCTGTTCAAGGTGTGGCTCTTGTACCTTGCAACACCTGAGGGGGGGGGTTAAAGGTAACCTTTGAAATTGGTTCAACTAGGCTTCGGCCTACACTCTGCTCCTCTACTCCTCCTGCTGACCCTGGGCTCAAACACCGCTAGTTTCTGCCCGGAACTGCTAGCTGCACAGAGAAAAACACCAGTCAATGTGTTAGTGGGGTTCAGCAACGCCAGCTATTCCCCTGCTGTGTAGTCGGCAACGTGTCCAGCACAAGCCACGCTGGCACAACAGAACAAAAGCTGCCACCAGTGCAGGCTTCGGCCTACACTTTGCTCCTCTCCTCCTCCTGCTGACCCTGGGCTCAAACAACGCCAGTTTCTGCCCGGACATGCTAGCTGCACAGAGAAAAACACCAGCCAATGTGTTAGTGGGGTTCAGCACCGCCAGCTGTTCCCCTGCTGTGTAGTCGGCATCGTGTCCAGCACAAGCCACGCTGGCACAACTGACCAAAAGCTGCCACCAGTGCAGGCTTCGGCCTACACTTTGCTCCTCTCCTCCTCCTGCTGACCCTGGGCTCAAACAACGCCAGTTTCTGCCCGGACATGCTAGCTGCACAGAGAAAAACACCAGCCAATGTGTTAGTGGGGTTCAGCACCGCCAGCTGTTCCCCTGCTGTGTAGTCGGCATCGCGTCCAGCACAAGCCACGCTGGCATAACTGACCAAAAGCTGCCACCAGTGCAGGCTTTGGCCTACACTTTGCTCCTCTCCTCCTCCTGCTGACCCTGGGCTCAAACAACGCCAGTTTCTGCCCGGACATGCTAGCTGCACAGAGAAAAACACCAGCCAATGTGTTAGTGGGGTTCAGCACCGCCAGCTGTTCCCCTGCTGTGTAGCTGGCAACGTGTCCTGCAAACGCCACGCAGGCACATGAACTGAAATTGAAGGGAGCCTGCCCCCCACCCCCCCAGGTGTTTCTATGTATAACAGCCACCTTGTACAGCAGTACTGCTGCATTTGTACAAGGTGGCTGACTTTTTCTCCTTGCACACGTGGAACTCAACAAGTACAAAATGTGTCTCATTACAGACCATTACAATGTCCCTGAGGTGTGACTTTCCTTTTTAATGACACGCAGCACCCCCATTGTTAGCGCTGCCCGTCTCCTGACATCATTGGTTGGCTGGCTGTGCCTGTGCGTCCCCCCTGCCCGACACAACGCCCCCCGTTGTCTCATATATTTTGACTGCGAGGGTGTGATTGATGGGCACGAGCAGTGCATATGTTCCCCTGTCTTCACTCCCCTCCTTCCGCCTTCTTCTGACTGTGCGGCCTCATGGCCGCGGCATGCGATAAGGGATCAGCTGAGGCCGCCCAGTCTGAAGCAGGTGTAAGGACATGTGTGAGTGGCGAACATATTTACTGCACAAGGCCACGAATCCCAGCACCGCAGTGTGACTTTAGGAAAAGCCACTGTGGGTCTGGGATTTATGGCCATCGTTAACCGCACCGGCCAACATGAAATGAGGTCATGAGACGGCCTGCACTAACAGGGTATTGCCAAGGGATAACACAAGAGCGCAGTTTCCTGTACTGCAAATAACAACGGTAAGGAATCGGCGCCCAGCACCTAGGTGTAAATTTGTACACCTGTGCTGCGTCTCCTTAAAAAGACTAGTAGTCACGCCTCCACTACTGTTTGACAGTATAATGGGCTAAATAGTGTACGTGTTTAATTCAGCGTGTGCAAGGAGCAAAATTAAATAGAGCAACCTTTGACTTGTGCATCATTAATGCTGTTCAAGGTGTGGCTCTTGTACCTTGCAACACCTGAGGGGGGGGGTTAAAGGTAACCTTTGAAATTGGTTCAACTAGGCTTCGGCCTACACTCTGCTCCTCTCCTCCTCCTGCTGACCCTGGGCTCAAACACCGCTAGTTTTTGCCCGGAACTGCTAGCTGCACAGAGAAAAACACCAGTCAATGTGTTAGTGGGGTTCAGCAACGCCAGCTGTTCCCCTGCTGTGTAGTCGGCAACGTGTCCAGCACAAGCCACGCTGGCACAACAGAACAAAAGCTGCCACCAGTGCAGGCTTCGGCCTACACTTTGCTCCTCTCCTCCTCCTGCTGACCCTGGGCTCAAACAACGCCAGTTTCTGCCCGGACATGCTAGCTGCACAGAGAAAAACACCAACCAATGTGTTAGTGGGGTTCAGCACCGCCAGCTGTTCCCCTGCTGTGTAGTCGGCATCGTGTCCAGCACAAGCCACGCTGGCACAACTGACCAAAAGCTGCCACCAGTGCAGGCTTCGGCCTACACTTTGCTCCTCTCCTCCTCCTGCTGACCCTGGGCTCAAACAACGCCAGTTTCTGCCCGGACATGCTAGCTGCACAGAGAAAAACACCAGCCAATGTGTTAGTGGGGTTCAGCACCGCCAGCTGTTCCCCTGCTGTGTAGCTGGCAACGTGTCCTGCAAACGCCACGCAGGCACATGAACTGAAATTGAAGGGAGCCTGCCCCCCACCCCCCCCCCCCCAGGTGTTTCTATGTATAACAGCCACCTTGTACAGCAGTACTGCTGCATTTGTACAAGGTGGCTGACTTTTTCTCCTTGCACACGTGGAACTCAACAAGTACAAAATGTGTCTCATTACAGACCATTACAATGTCCCTGAGGTGTGACTTTCCTTTTTAATGACACGCAGCACCCCCATTGTTAGCGCTGCCCGTCTCCTGACATCATTGGTTGGCTGGCTGTGCCTGTGCGTCCCCCCTGCCCGACACAACGCCCCCCGTTGTCTCATATATTTTGACTGCGAGGGTGTGATTGATGGGCACGAGCAGTGCATATGTTCCCCTGTCTTCACTCCCCTCCTTCCGCCTTCTTCTGACTGTGCGGCCTCATGGCCGCGGCATGCGATAAGGGATCAGCTGAGGCCGCCCAGTCTGAAGCAGGTGTAAGGACATGTGTGAGCGGCGAACATATTTACTGCACAAGGCCACGAATCCCAGCACCGCAGTGTGACTTTAGGAAAAGCCACTGTGGGTCTGGGATTTATGGCCATCGTTAACCGCACCGGCCAACATGAAATGAGGTCATGAGACGGCCTGCACTAACAGGGTATTGCCAAGGGATAACACAAGAGCGCAGTTTCCTGTACTGCAAATAACAACGGTAAGGAATCTGCGCCCAGCACCTAGGTGTAAATTTGTACACCTGTGCTGCGTCTCCTTAAAAAGACTAGTAGTCACGCCTCCACTACTGTTTGACAGTATAATGGGCTAAATAGTGTACGTGTTTAATTCAGCGTGTGCAAGGAGCAAAATTAAATAGAGCAACCTTTGACTTGTGCATCATTAATGCTGTTCAAGGTGTGGCTCTTGTACCTTGCAACACCTGAGGGGGGGGTTAAAGGTAACCTTTGAAATTGGTTCAACTAGGCTTCGGCCTACACTCTGCTCCTCTCCTCCTCCTGCTGACCCTGGGCTCAAACACCGCTAGTTTTTGCCCGGAACTGCTAGCTGCACAGAGAAAAACACCAGTCAATGTGTTAGTGGGGTTCAGCAACGCCAGCTGTTTCCCTGCTGTGTAGTCGGCAACGTGTCCAGCACAAGCCACGCCGGCACAACAGAACAAAAGCTGCCACCAGTGCAGGCTTCGGCCTACACTTTGCTCCTCTCCTCCTCCTGCTGACCCTGGGCTCAAACAACGCCAGTTTCTGCCCGGACATGCTAGCTGCACAGAGAAAAACACCAGCCAATGTGTTAGTGGGGTTCAGCACCGCCAGCTGTTCCCCTGCTGTGTAGTCGGCATCGTGTCCAGCACAAGCCACGCTGGCACAACTGACCAAAAGCTGCCACCAGTGCAGGCTTCGGCCTACACTTTGCTCCTCTCCTCCTCCTGCTGACCCTGGGCTCAAACAACGCCAGTTTCTGCCCGGACATGCTAGCTGCACAGAGAAAAACACCAGCCAATGTGTTAGTGGGGTTCAGCACCGCCAGCTGTTCCCCTGCTGTGTAGCTGGCAACGTGTCCTGCAAACGCCACGCAGGCACATGAACTGAAATTGAAGGGAGCCTGCCCCCCACCTCCCCAGGTGTTTCTATGTATAACAGCCACCTTGTACAGCAGTACTGCTGCATTAGTACAAGGTGGCTGACTTTTTCTCCTTGCACACGTGGAACTCAACAAGTACAAAATGTGTCTCATTACAGACCATTACAATGTCCCTGAGGTGTAACTTTCCTTTTTAATGACACGCAGCACCCCCATTGTTAGCGCTGCCCATCTCCTGACATCATTGGTTGGCTGGCTGTGCCTGTGCGTCCCCCCTGCCCGACACAACGCCCCCCGTTGTCTCATATATTTTGACTGCGAGGGTGTGATTGATGGGCACGAGCAGTGCATATGTTCCCCTGTCTTCACTCCCCTCCTTCCGCCTTCTTCTGACTGTGCGGCCTCATGGCCGCGGCATGCGATAAGGGATCAGCTGAGGCCGCCCAGTCTGAAGCAGGTGTAAGGACATGTGTGAGCGGCGAACATATTTACTGCACAAGGCCACGAATCCCAGCACCGAAGTGTGACTTTAGGAAAAGCCACTGTGGGTCTGGGATTTATGGCCATCGTTAACCGCACCGGCCAACATGAAATGAGGTCATGAGACGGCCTGCACTAACAGGGTATTGCCAAGGGATAACACAAGAGCGCAGTTTCCTGTACTGCAAATAACAACGGTAAGGAATCTGCGCCCAGCACCTAGGTGTAAATTTGTACACCTGTGCTGCGTCTCCTTAAAAAGACTAGTAGTCACGCCTCCACTACTGTTTGACAGTATAATGGGCTAAATAGTGTACGTGTTTAATTCAGCGTGTGCAAGGAGCAAAATTAAATAGAGCAACCTTTGACTTGTGCATCATTAATGCTGTTCAAGGTGTGGCTCTTGTACCTTGCAACACCTGAGGGGGGGGTTAAAGGTAACCTTTGAAATTGGTTCAACTAGGCTTCGGCCTACACTCTGCTCCTCTCCTCCTCCTGCTGACCCTGGGCTCAAACACCGCTAGTTTTTGCCCGGAACTGCTAGCTGCACAGAGAAAAACACCAGTCAATGTGTTAGTGGGGTTCAGCAACGCCAGCTGTTTCCCTGCTGTGTAGTCGGCAACGTGTCCAGCACAAGCCACGCCGGCACAACAGAACAAAAGCTGCCACCAGTGCAGGCTTCGGCCTACACTTTGCTCCTCTCCTCCTCCTGCTGACCCTGGGCTCAAACAACGCCAGTTTCTGCCCGGACATGCTAGCTGCACAGAGAAAAACACCAGCCAATGTGTTAGTGGGGTTCAGCACCGCCAGCTGTTCCCCTGCTGTGTAGTCGGCATCGTGTCCAGCACAAGCCACGCTGGCACAACTGACCAAAAGCTGCCACCAGTGCAGGCTTCGGCCTACACTTTGCTCCTCTCCTCCTCCTGCTGACCCTGGGCTCAAACAACGCCAGTTTCTGCCCGGACATGCTAGCTGCACAGAGAAAAACACCAGCCAATGTGTTAGTGGGGTTCAGCACCGCCAGCTGTTCCCCTGCTGTGTAGCTGGCAACGTGTCCTGCAAACGCCACGCAGGCACATGAACTGAAATTGAAGGGAGCCTGCCCCCCACCTCCCCAGGTGTTTCTATGTATAACAGCCACCTTGTACAGCAGTACTGCTGCATTAGTACAAGGTGGCTGACTTTTTCTCCTTGCACACGTGGAACTCAACAAGTACAAAATGTGTCTCATTACAGACCATTACAATGTCCCTGAGGTGTAACTTTCCTTTTTAATGACACGCAGCACCCCCATTGTTAGCGCTGCCCATCTCCTGACATCATTGGTTGGCTGGCTGTGCCTGTGCGTCCCCCCTGCCCGACACAACGCCCCCCGTTGTCTCATATATTTTGACTGCGAGGGTGTGATTGATGGGCACGAGCAGTGCATATGTTCCCCTGTCTTCACTCCCCTCCTTCCGCCTTCTTCTGACTGTGCGGCCTCATGGCCGCGGCATGCGATAAGGGATCAGCTGAGGCCGCCCAGTCTGAAGCAGGTGTAAGGACATGTGTGAGCGGCGAACATATTTACTGCACAAGGCCACGAATCCCAGCACCGAAGTGTGACTTTAGGAAAAGCCACTGTGGGTCTGGGATTTATGGCCATCGTTAACCGCACCGGCCAACATGAAATGAGGTCATGAGACGGCCTGCACTAACAGGGTATTGCCAAGGGATAACACAAGAGCGCAGTTTCCTGTACTGCAAATAACAACGGTAAGGAATCTGCGCCCAGCACCTAGGTGTAAATTTGTACACCTGTGCTGCGTCTCCTTAAAAAGACTAGTAGTCACGCCTCCACTACTGTTTGACAGTATAATGGGCTAAATAGTGTACGTGTTTAATTCAGCGTGTGCAAGGAGCAAAATTAAATAGAGCAACCTTTGACTTGTGCATCATTAATGCTGTTCAAGGTGTGGCTCTTGTACCTTGCAACACCTGAGGGGGGGGTTAAAGGTAACCTTTGAAATTGGTTCAACTAGGCTTCGGCCTACACTCTGCTCCTCTCCTCCTCCTGCTGACCCTGGGCTCAAACACCGCTAGTTTTTGCCCGGAACTGCTAGCTGCACAGAGAAAAACACCAGTCAATGTGTTAGTGGGGTTCAGCAACGCCAGCTGTTCCCCTGCTGTGTAGTCGGCAACGTGTCCAGCACAAGCCACGCTGGCACAACAGAACAAAAGCTGCCACCAGTGCAGGCTTCGGCCTACACTTTGCTCCTCTCCTCCTCCTGCTGACCCTGGGCTCAAACAACGCCAGTTTCTGCCCGGACATGCTAGCTGCACAGAGAAAAACACCAGCCAATGTGTTAGTGGGGTTCAGCACCGCCAGCTGTTCCCCTGCTGTGTAGTCGGCATCGTGTCCAGCACAAGCCACGCTGGCACAACTGACCAAAAGCTGCCACCAGTGCAGGCTTCGGCCTACACTTTGCTCCTCTCCTCCTCCTGCTGACCCTGGGCTCAAACAACGCCAGTTTCTGCCCGGACATGCTAGCTGCACAGAGAAAAACACCAGCCAATGTGTTAGTGGGGTTCAGCACCGCCAGCTGTTCCCCTGCTGTGTAGCTGGCAACGTGTCCTGCAAACGCCACGCAGGCACATGAACTGAAATTGAAGGGAGCCTGCCCCCCACCCCCAGGTGTTTCTATGTATAACAGCCACTTTGTACAGCAGTACTGCTGCATTTGTACAAGGTGGCTGACTTTTTGTCCTTGCCCACGTGGAACTCAAAACGTACAAAATGTGTCTCATTGAGACCATTCCACTGTCCCTGAGGTGTGACTTTCCTGGTGTGACTTTCCTTTCTAATGATACGCAGCACCCCCCTTGGTAGCGCTTCCCGTCTTCTGACATCATTGGTTGGCTTGTTGCGCCTGTGCGTCCGCCCTGCCTGAAACAATGCTCCTCGTTGTCTTATTTTGACTGCGAGGGTGTGATTGATGGGCACGAGCAGTGCATATCTTCACCTGTCTTAACTCATCTCCTTCCGCCTTCTTCAGACTGTGCAGCCTCATGGCCGCGGCATGCGAGAAGGGATCAGCAGAGGCTGCCCAGTCTGAAGCAGGTGTAAGGACGTGTGTGAGCGGCCAAAATATTTACTGCTCAAGGCCACGAATCCCAGCACCGCAGTGTGACTTTATGAAAAGGCACTGTGGGTCTGGGATTTATGGCCATCGTTAACCGCACCGGCCAACATGAAATGAGGTCATAAGACGGGCAGCTCTAACAGGGCATTGCCAAGGGATAACACAAGAGCGCAGACTCCTGTACAGCAAATAACAACGCTCAGGAAGCTGCGCCAAGCACCAAGGCGTTATTTGGGACACCTGTGCTGCGTCTCCTTAAAAAGCCAAGTCACGCATCCACTACAGTTTGACTGTAGAATGGGCTAAATTGTGTACGTCTTTCATTCAGCGTGTGCAAGTAGACAAATTAATAGAGCAACCTTTCACTTGTGCAGCATTAATACTGCACAAGGTGTGTCTCTTGTACTTTGTAACACCTGAGGGGGGGTTAAAGGTTTCCTTTGAAATTGGTTCAAATAGGCTTCGGCCTACACTCTGCTCCTCTCCTCTTCCTCCTGCTCCAACACGGGCTCTAACATCGCTAGTTTTTGACCGCAAGTGCTAGCTGCACAGAGAAAAACACACGCCATTGTGTTAGTGGGGTTCAGCAACGCCAGCTGTTCCCCCACTGTGTAGCCGGCAAAGTGTCCTGCAAACGCAACGCAGACACAAAGCTGCCTCCAGTGCAGGCTTCGGCCTACACTCTGCTCCCCCTGCTTACCCTTAGCTCCAACACCACTAGTTGGGGCTCTAGGAAGACAATCTTTAATAGGCAACGCATCTGGGTTCCAGCACCGCCAGCTGGTTCTCGGCAGTGTTCTTGTCACAGGTACTCCCTCGTGCCAAGCCTGGTTTCAGCACCGTCAGCTGTTTCCGGGTTGTGTCAAGCTCACTGAGACGCCTATGCTTGCCCCGTCGTGGTGCGGTCGGGTTAGCCAACTCCAGGGTGCCTCCAGTTTAGGAGCTTCCTATGTGGGCTGCGTGAACTGGTAGTCAAGGCTGGTTCTGTAGTGCCAGTAGGCCCAGCTCCCCCTGTAGGACTGTTGGGGTTCGGTAACTGCGGCTGCCTCGCGGCCTAGCTGTTCTCTCCTCTCCTGTGGGCCTTGGGGTCCACCACCTGGTTCCAGCACCGTCAGCTGGTTCCGGGCCGAGCCTTTGGCTTAGGTGCTTCCTCCTGGGTATCCGAGTTCCACCAACGTCAGGCAGTCCTTGGTAGTGCTTTTAAGCGCGGGCACCTACAGCTTAGTAACCGGGTTCCAGCACCGTCAGCTGGTCCTCGGTCGTGCCATTGGCTCTTGCACACTGGGGCAACGCATCTGGGTTCCAGCACCGCCAGCTGGTTCTCGGCAGTGTTTTTGTCACAGGTACTCCCTCGTGCCAAACCTGGTTTCAGCACCGTCAGCTGTTTCCGGGGTGTGTCAAACTCGCTGAGACGCCTATGTTTGCCCCGTCGTGTTGCAGTCGGGTTAGCCAACTCCAGGGTGCCTCCAGTTTAGGAGCTTCCTATGTGGGCTGCGTGAACTGGTAGTCAAGGCTGGTTCTGTAGTGCCAGTAGGCCCAGCTCCCCCTGTAGGACTGTTGGGGTTCGGTAACTGCGGCTGCCTCGCGGCCTAGCTGTTCTCTCCTCTCCTGTGGGCCTTCGGGTCCACCACCTGGTTCCAGCACCGTCAGCTGGTTCTCGGCAGTGTCTTTTGCTCTTGTACCTTCTGCTCCCCATCCTGGTTCCAGTACCGTCAGCTGGTTCCGGGCAGAGCCTTTGGCTTAGGTGCCTCCTTCTGGGTATCCAGGTTCCACCAACGTCAGGTGGTCCTTGGTAGTGCTTTTTAGCACGGGTACCTCCTGCTTAGTAACCGGGTTCCAGTAACGTCAGCTGGTCCTCGGTAGTTCCATAGGCTCTTGAACCTTCGGGTAGCCATCCGAGTTCCAGTTCCATCAGCTGGTTCTTGGCATTTTCTCAGCCTTCTTGTACCTTCTGCTACATTTCCAAGTTTAAGACCCTAAAGTCGACGACCCGGAAGACCACCCCGATGACGACGACCCGGAAGACCACCCCGATGACGACGACGACGACCCGGAAGACCACCCCGATGACGACGGCGGAGACGACGACGGCGGAGACAACGACGGCTGAGACGACGACGGCGGAGATGACGACACTGGAGACGACGACCCTGGAGACGACGACATGGAAGACCGAGAAGCAGAAGAACAAGAGGCTGCAGAACAAAGAGCAGAAGAACATTAAGCATAAGACTTAATATCAGAGCAAAAGATATTATCTAAATTATATGCAGAAGAAGACTAAGCAGTGTATGGGGGTGAGTCCGTTCCTCCTCGTGGTGCCCCTGGATAAAGCCTGATGCTGCAGGCCAAACTGAACGCGGACAAATGTAACTTTTGTGACTGGCAGAACGGAAGGTGTAATCTTCCAACTTTTATAGATAACAACTACGGGAATGCCTGTCACAAATGAGAATATGATGAAGAAGTAGAATAGGAAGAATAATAACAGTGGAATAAAAAGAATATGTAGAATAGGAAGAATAATAATAGTTGAATAAAATGAATATGAAGAATGTAATAAAAAAAAAAATAGGTAGAAGATGAAGAAGAAGATGAATAAGGTGAAGAAGAAGTTGATGTCAAAGATGCTGATGATGATGAAGATGAAAGTGTGGGAAAAGTAAAAAAAAAAAAGAAAAAAAAGAAGGGGAAGGGCGTGGAATAGTGAAACATCAATATCTGACAAAATAAAAAAAAATTTACATTCTCAATATCTTTTTCACTCCGAACGTCTTTAAAAAAAAAAAAACATGCTATTCTATTTGATTGGGCTAAACCTCATTGCCTTTAATGTCTCCGCCACCTCCCACAATACATCCTACATTATTCTTAGTTGTTTTCCTTGATGTAGAATGAACCTACAAGGAAAGAAAGGGTTTATTTTAATTCCGATATTTTGGTCCCATTGACTTGCATTGGGATCGGGTATCGGTATCGGCGATATCCGCTATTTTTTGAATATCGGCCGATCCCAACCGATACCGATACTTTCCGATATCGGAAGGTATCGCTCAACACTAGTCATGAGTGGTACTTCGGCTGGTTCTGTCTATGAGCTTCCTCTGGTGGATGTGAGTGGGGCTGCGGCTTCTGAGTTTCCTTCCTCAGGTGACGAGGTTAAGTCGTTAGGTGCTGCTCTATTTAACTCCACCTAGTTCTTTGTTCCTTGCCTCCAGTCAATGTTCCAGTATTGGTCTTGCTCTCTCCTGGATCGTTCTTGTGGCCTGTCTGCCCTGCATAAGCTAAGTTTTGCTGGTGTTACTTTTGTTGGCTATTTTTTCTGTCCAGCTTGCTATAATGGTTTTTCTTGCTTGCTGGAAGCTCTAAGACGCAGAGGGAGCACCTCCGAACCGTTAGTCGGTGCGGAGGGTCTTTTTGCGCCCTCTGCGTGGTTGTTTGTATGTTTTTGTGCTGACCGCAAAGCTATCTTTCTTATCCTCGGTCTATTCAGTAAGTCGGGCCTCACTTTGCTAAAATCTATTTCATCTCTGTGTTTGTATTTTCATCTTTACTCACAGTCATTATATGTGGGGGGCTGCCTTTTCCTTTGGGGAATTTCTCTGAGGCAAGGTAGGCTTATTTTTCTATCTTCAGGGCTAGCTAGTTTCTCAGGCTGTGCCTGAGGCGCCTAGGTCTGGTCAGGAGCGCTCCACGGCTACCTCTAGTGTGGTATGATAGGATTAGGGATTGCGGTCAGCAGAGTTTCCACGTCTCAGAGCTCGTCCTATGTTATTAGTAACTATCAGGTCACTTTGTGTGCTCTTAACCACTAGGTCCATTGTGGTTCTGAATCACCAGTTCACAACAGTACTGGAGGCCCAAAGTACTAATGCTTCTCAATAGAGGGAAAAGAGAAGTTCTGAGACCATTTTTTTTTCTCTGCACTGTGTTTTGTCTTTCTTTTCCCCTAGACATTTGGGTGGTTCAGGACACAGGTGTAATGATGGACATTAAAGGTCTGTCTTCTTGTGTGGATCATCTCACTGCAAGAGTACAAAATATTCAAGACTTTGTGGTTCAGAATTCTATGTTAGAACCAAGAATTCCTATTCCTGATTTGTTTTCTGGAGATAGAGCTAAGTTTCTGAGTTTTAAAAATAATTGTAAACTGTTTCTGGCTTTGAAACCCCGCTCCTCTGGTGACCCAGTTCAACAAGTTAAGATCATTATTTCTTTATTACGTGGCGACCCTCAAGACTGGGCATTTTCCCTTGCGCCAGGAGATCCTGCATTATGTAATATTGATGCGTTTTTTCTGGCGCTCGGATTGCTTTATGATGAACCTAATTCAGTGGATCAGGCAGAGAAAAATTTGCTGGCTCTGTGTCAGGGTCAGGATGAGATAGAGATATATTGTCAGAAGTTTAGGAAGTGGTCTATGCTCACTCAATGGAATGAATGTGCGCTGGCAGCAATTTTCAGAAAGGGTCTCTCTGAAGCCCTTAAGGATGTCATGGTGGGATTTCCTATGCCTGCTGGTCTGAATGAGTCTATGTCTTTGGCCATTCAGATCGATCGACGCTTGCGTGAGCGTAAAACTGTGCACCATTTGGCGGTATTATCTGAGCATAAACCTGAGCCTATGCAATGCGATAGGACTTTGACCAGAGCTGAACGGCAAGAACACAGACGTCAGAATGGGCTGTGTTTTTACTGTGGTGATTCCACTCATGCTATCTCCGATTGTCCTAAGCGCACTAAGCGGTTCGCTAGGTCTGCCACCATTGGTACGGTACAGTCGAAATTTCTTTTGTCCGTTACTTTGATCTGCTCTTTGTCATCCTATTCTGTCATGGCATTTGTGGATTCAGGCGCTGCCCTGAATTTGATGGACTTGGAGTTTGCTAGGCGCTGTGGGTTTTTCTTGGAGCCCTTGCAGTATCCTATTCCATTGAGAGGAATTGATGCTATGCCTTTGGCCAAGAATAAGCCTCAGTACTGGACCCAACTGACCATGTGCATGGCTCCTGCGCATCAGGAGGATATTCGCTTTTTGGTGTTGCATAATCTGCATGATGTGGTCGTGTTGGGGTTGCCATGGCTACAAGTCCATAACCCAGTATTGGATTGGAAATCAATGTCTGTGTCCAGCTGGGGTTGTCAGGGGGTACATGGTGATGTTCCATTCCTGTCTATTTCATCATCCACCCCTTCTGAGGTCCCAGAGTTCTTGTCGGATTACCGGGATGTATTTGATGAGCCCAAGTCCAGTGCCGTACCTCCGCATAGGGATTGCGATTGTGCTATCGATTTGATTCCTGGTAGTAAGTTTCCTAAAGGTCGACTGTTTAATTTGTCTGTGCCTGAGCATGCCGCTATGCGGAGTTACGTAAAGGAATCCTTGGAGAAGGGTCATATTCGCCCGTCGTCGTCGCCATTGGGAGCAGGGTACTTTTTTGTGGCCAAGAAGGATGGTTCGCTGAGACCTTGTATTGATTACCGCCTTCTAAATAAAATCGCAGTCAAATTTCAGTACCCCTTGCCGCTGCTGTCTGATTTGTTTGCTCGGATTAAGGGGGCTAGTTGGTTCACCAAGATAGATCTTCGTGGTGCGTATAATCTTGTGCGTATTAAACAGGGCGATGAATGGAAAACAGCATTTAATACGCCCGAGGGCCATTTTGAGTACCTGGTTATGCCTTTCGGGCTTTCTAATGCTCCATCAGTATTTCAGTCCTTTATGCATGACATCTTCCGAGAGTACCTGGATAAATTCCTGATTGTATACTTGGATGATATTTTGGTCTTCTCGGATGATTGGGAGTCTCACGTGAAGCAGGTTAGAATGGTGTTCCAGGTCCTGCGTGCGAATTCTTTGTTTGTGAAGGGGTCAAAGTGTCTCTTTGGTGTTCAGAAGGTTTCATTTTTGGGTTTCATTTTTTCCCCTTCTACTATCGAGATGGACCCTGTTAAAGTTCAGGCCATTTATGATTGGACTCAGCCGACATCTCTGAAGAGCCTGCAGAAGTTCCTGGGCTTTGCTAATTTTTACCGTCGCTTCATCGCTAATTTTTCTAGTGTTGCTAAACCGTTGACTGATTTGACCAAGAAAGGTGCTGATGTGGTCAATTGGTCCTCTGCGGCTGTAGAGGCTTTTCAAGAGTTGAAGCGTCGTTTTTCTTCTGCCCCTGTGTTGTGCCAGCCAGATGTTTCGCTCCCGTTTCAGGTCGAGGTTGATGCTTCTGAGATTGGAGCAGGGGCTGTTTTGTCGCAAAGAAGTTCTGATGGCTCGGTGATGAAACCATGTGCCTTCTTTTCTAGAAAATTCTCGTCTGCTGAGCGCAATTATGATGTTGGAAATCGAGAGTTGTTGGCCATGAAGTGGGCATTCGAGGAGTGGCGACATTGGCTTGAAGGAGCCAAGCATCGCGTAGTGGTCTTGACAGATCACAAGAATTTGACTTATCTCGAGTCTGCCAAACGGTTGAATCCTAGACAGGCTCGATGGTTGCTGTTTTTCTCCCATTTTGATTTTGTGGTTTCGTACCTTCCGGGCTCTAAGAATGTGAAGGCTGATGCCCTGTCAAGGAGTTTTGTGCCTGACTATCCGGGTGTTCCTGAGCCGGCGGGTATTCTCAAAGAGGGGGTAATTTTGTCTGCCATCTCCCCTGATTTGCGGCGGGTGCTGCAGAAGTTTCAGGCTGATAGACCTGACCGTTGTCCAGCGGAGAAACTGTTTGTCCCTGATAGATGGACTAGTAGAGTTATCTCTGAGGTTCATTGTTCGGTGTTGGCTGGTCATCCTGGAATCTTTGGTACCAGAGATTTGGTGGCTAGATCCTTTTGGTGGCCTTCTTTGTCACGGGATGTGCATTCTTTTGTGCAGTCCTGTGGGACTTGTGCTCGGGCTAAGCCCTGCTGTTCTCGTGCCAGTGGGTTGCTTTTGCCATTGCCGGTCCCGAAGAGGCCCTGGATGCATATTTCCATGGATTTTATTTCAGATCTCCCTGTCTCTCAAAGGATGTCGGTCATTTGGGTGGTTTGTGATCGCTACTCTAAGATGGTCCATTTGGTACCCTTGTCTAAATTGCCTTCCTCCTCTGATTTGGTGCCATTGTTTTTCCAGCATGTGGTTCGTTTGCATGGCATTCCGGAGAACATCGTCTCAGACAGAGGTTCCCAGTTTGTTTTGAGGTTTTGGCGGTCCTTTTGTGCTAAGATGGGCATTGATTTGTCGTTTTCTTCGGCTTTCCATCCTCAGACAAATGGCCAAACCGAACGAACTAATCAGACTTTGGAAACATATCTGAGATGCTTTGTTTCTGCTGATCAGGATGATTGGGTGTCCTTCTTGCCTTTGGCTGAGTTCGCCCTTAATAATCGGTCCAGCTCGGCTACTTTGGTTTCACCTTTTTTCTGTAATTCTGGTTTCCATCCTCGTTTCTCTTCAGGGCAGCTTGAGCCTTCGGACTGTCCTGGTGTAGATACTGTGGTGGACAGGTTGCAGCAGATTTGGACTCATGTGGTGGACAATTTGACATTGTCCCAGGAGAAGGCTCAATGTTTCGCTAACCGCCGGCGCTGTGTTGGTCCCCGACTTCGTGTTGGGGATTTGGTTTGGTTGTCGTCTCGTTATGTTCCTATGAAGGTTTCCTCTCCTAAGTTTAAGCCTCGTTTCATTGGTCCGTATAAGATTTCGGAAGTTCTCAATCCTGTGTCATTTTGTTTGGCCCTTCCAGCTTCTTTTGCCATCCATAATGTGTTCCATAGGTCGTTATTGCGGAGATACGTGGCGCCTATGGTTCCCTGCGTTGATCCTCCTGCCCCGGTGTTGGTCGAGGGGGAGTTGGAGTATGTGGTGGAGAAGATTTTGGATTCTCGTATTTCGAGACGGAAACTCCAGTACCTGGTCAAGTGGAAGGGTTATGGTCAGGAAGATAATTCCGGGGTTTTTGCCTCTGATGTTCATGCTGCCGATCTAGTTCGTACCTTTCATTTGGCTCGTCCTGATCGGGCCTGGGGGCTCTGGTGAGGGTTCGGTGACCCCTCCTCAAGGGGGGGTACTGTTGTGAATTCTGTGATCGAACTCCCTCCTGTTATCATGAATGGTACTTCGGCGAGTTCTGTCCATGGACTCCCTCTGGTGGCTGTGAGTGGAGCTGCTGCTTCTGAGGTTCCTTCCACAGGTGACGTAGTTTAGTCTTTGGCTGGCTGCTCTATTTAACTCCACTCAGATCGTTACTCCATGCCAGCTGTCAATGTTCTTGTACTGGTTCAGTTGCTCTTGGATCTTTCTGGTGACCTGTCTACTCCAGCAGAAGCTAAGTCCCTGCTAGTTAATTATTTGTTCATTGTTTCCTTGTCCAGCTTGCTATCTTGATTTTGCCTTGCTAGCTGGAAGCTCTGGGATGCAGAGTGGCACCTCCGCACCGTAAGTCGGTGCAGAGGTCTTTTTGCACACTCTGCGTGGTCTTTTTGTAGTTTTTTGTGCTGACCGCAAAGATACCTTTCCTATCCTCAGTCTGTTTAGTAAGTCTGGCCTCCCTTTGCTGAAACCTGTTTCATTTCTGTGTTTGTGACTTTCATCTTAACTCACAGTCAATATATGTGGGGGCTGCCTTTTCCTTTGGGGAATTTCTCTGAGGCAAGGTAGGCTTTATTTTCTATCTTTAGGGCTAGTTAGGTCTTAGGCTGTGAAGAGGCGTCCAGGCAGCGTTAGGTACGCTCCACGGCTATTTCTAGTTGTGTGATAGGATTAGTGGTTGCGGTCAGCAGAGCTCCCACTTCCCAGAGCTTGTCTGTGTGAGTTTAACCATCAGGTCGTTCCGGGTGCTCCTAACCACCAGGTCCATAACACAGTCCTGTGTGTGCCACCTGTCTCAAATTTTGTGCCACATTAAACCTAGTGTGTAATACTGGCCCAGATTTCTTTTCAATTCTCCCTGAAAATAAAAATTGTGGGAGATTAAGATTGGTATTTCTGCTTCAGTGCCACTCTTGTGTGTGCCACCTGTCTCAAATTTTGTGCCACATTATACCTAGTGTGTAATACTGGGCCAGATTTCTTTTAAATTCTCCCTGAAAAAATAAAAATAGTGGGAGATTAAGATTGGAATTTCTGCTTCAGTGCCACTCCTGTGTCTGCCACCTGTCTCAAATTTTGTGCCACATTAAACCTAGTGTGTAATACTGGCCCAGATTTCTTTTAAATTCTCCCTGAAAAAAAAATAGTGGGAGATTAAGATTGGCATTTCTGCTTCAGTGCCACTCCTGTGTGTGCCACCTGTCTCAAATTTTGTGCCACATTAAACCTAGTGTGTAATACTGGGCCAGATTTCTTTTAAATTCCCCCTGAAAAAAAATAGTGGGAGATTAAGATTGGCATTTCTGCTTCAGTGCCACTCCTGTGTGTGCCACCTGTCTCAAATTTTGTGCCACATTAAATCTAGTGTGTAATACTGGGTCAGATTTCTTTTAAATTCTCCCTGAAAAAATAAAAATAGTGGGAGATTAAGATTGGCATTTCTGCTTCAGTGCCAGTCCTTTGTGTGCCACCTGTCTCAAATTTTGTGCCACATTAAACCTAGTGTGTAATACTGGGCCAGATTTCTTTTAAATTCTCCCTGAAAAAATAAAAATAGTGGGAGATTAAGATTGGCATTTCTGCTTCAGTGCCACTCCTGTGTGTGCCACCTGTCTCAAATTTTGTGCCACATTAAACCTAGTGTGTAATACTGGGCCACATTAAACCTAGTGTGTAATACTGGGCCAGATTTCTTTTAAATTCTCCCTGAAAAAAAAATAGTTTGAGATTAAGATTGGCATTTCTGCTTCAGTGCCACTCCTGTTTGTCTTGTTCCTCAAGACAAATTGCACAACAACTTTTGCGGTCCAATTTCTCCTGTTACCCTTGTGAAAATAAAAATTTTAGAGCTAAAAAACATTTTTGTGGGATAAATATGATTTTTTATTTTTTTTGGCTCTACATTATAAACTTCTGTGAAGCACTTGGGGGTTCAAAGTGCTCACTGCACATCTAGATAAGTTCCTTAGGGGGTCTCAATTCCAGCCTATTTAGCGTTAAAAAAGTCAAATGGCGCTCCTTCCCTTCCAAGCTCTGACATGCACCCAAACAGTGATTTACCTGCATATTTCATTCATCAGCATACTCAGGACAAATTGTACAACTTTTGGGGTCCAATTTCTCCTGTTACCCTTGGTAAAATAAAACAATTTGGATCTGAAATACATTTTTTTGTGAAAAAAGTTAAATGTTCATTTTTTTAACATTCCAAAAATTCCTGTGAAGCACCTGAAGGGTTAACACATTTTTTGAATATGGTTTTGAGTACCTTGAGGGGTGCAGTTTTTAGAATAGTGTTAGTTTGGGGTATTTTCTACCATATAGACCCCTCAAAGTCACTTCAAATGTGATGTGGTTTCTAAAAAAAATGGTTTTATAAAATTGAGAAATCGCTGGTCATCTTTTGACCCTTATAACTTCCTAACAAAAAAATTTGGTTCTAAAATTATGCTGATGTAAGGTAGACGTGTGGAAAATGTTATTTATTAACTACTAGATTGCGGCCCGATTCTAACGCATCGGGTATTCTAGAATATGCATGTCCCTGTAATATATGGACAATGATGATTCCAGAATTCGCGGCAGACTGTGCCCGTCGCTGATTGGTCGAGGCAACCTTTATGACATCATCGTCGCCATGGCAACCATTATGACATCATCGTCGCTGTGCCCATTGCTGATTGGTCGAGGCCTGGCGGCCTCGACCAATCAGAGACGCGGGATTTCTACGTCGATGCTGTGCCGGTCTCTGATTGGTCGAGGCCTGGCGGCCTCGACCAATCAGAGAGCCGGGATTTCCAGGACAGACAGACAGATAGACAGACAGACAGACAGAAAGACAGACAGACAGACGGAAAAACCCTTAGACAATTATATATATACTAGATTGTGGCCCGATTCTAACGCATCGGGTATTCTAGAATATGCATATCCCCGTAGTATATGGACAATGATGATTCCAGAATTCGCGGCAGACTGTGCCCGTCGCTGATTGGTCGAGGCAACCTTTATGACATCGTCGCCATGGCAACCATTATGACATCATCGTCGCTGTGCCTGGCGGCCTCGACCAATCAGACGCGGGATTTCTACGTCCTTTATGACATCATCGTCGCTGTGCCCGTTGCTGATTGGTCGAGGCCTGGCGGCCTCGACCAATCAGAGACGCGGGATTTCTACGTCGATGCTGTGCCGGTCTCTGATTGGTCGACCTGGCGGCCTCGACCAATCAGAGAGCCGGGATTTCCAGGACAGACAGACAGACAGACAGACGGACAGACAGACAGACGGAAAAACCCTTAGACAATTATATATATAGATAGATTTTGTGTGATATATCTCTGTGATTAAAGGGCATAAAAATTAAAAGTTGGAAAATTGCAAAATATTCAAAATTTTTGCCAAATTTCTGGGTTTTTTTCACAAAAAAACAAGTTATATAGAGGAAATTTTACTGCTATCATAAAGTACAATATGTCACGAGAAAAAAATCTCAGAATCAGTGTGATCCATTGAAGCATTCCAGAGTTTTTACCTCATAAAGGGACAGTGGTCAGAATTTTAAAAATTGGCCGGGTCAGAAAGGTGAAAACAGGCTGAGCCACAAAGGGATTAAATCTCCTAGTCCAGATGAATTATATACTAGGATACTAAAAGAGTTGGCAGAAGAAATTGCAGAACCACTAGCAAGAATCTTTGAAAAATCCTGGAAAACAGGAGAAGTCCTAGAAGAATGAAGAAGGACAAATGTTGACCCTTTCTTCAAAAAAGGAAAAAAGGTGAAGCCAGGGAATAACAAGCCAGTGAGCCTTACTTCTATACCAGGAAATATATTTGAACAAATTATTAAACAGCATGTACAGTTGAAACCAGAAGTTTGCATACACTATTTAAAAAGACACATATGCATGTTTTTCTCAATGTCTGACATGAAATCACCCTGCTCACACCTGTCTTTTCAGCTTTGATCATTAATTTTTCAAAAGGATTGAGATCAGGACTTTGTGATGGCCACCTCAAAACATTGACTTTGTTATATTTAAGCCACTTTGTTACCATTTTGGCAGTACACTTCAGGTCATTTTTCATTTGGAAGACTCATTTCTGCAAAAGCTTTAACTTCCTGGATAATGTATGAGAAGGTCCCAAACACATGACATCACATGGGCACTCCAGAAGTGTTTAAAGGCACAGTAATCTTAGTTTATGTAAACTTTTTCATGTCAGATATTGAGAAAAACATACATCTGTGTCTTTATACAGTGTATGTAAACTTCAAGTCATGCCAGACTAATCTAATTTTCCTCTATGATGGAATCACTGACTGGGTGGATCAGGGAAATGCAGTAAATATAGTATATCTCGACTTCAGTAAAGCATTTGATAAAGTATTTCATAGTATGCTTATTGAAAAAATGACCAAGTATGGGATTATTAGGTGGATTCATAACTGGCTCAGTGATCGAACTCAAAGAGTGGTAATAAATGGTTGCACATTCAATTGGATAAGTGTTTCAAGGGTAGTACCAAAAAGCTGTGTTAATTAAACAAAAATAAAGAAACAACAATATCTCTCACCTCTCAGTTGTTCTGAATCCATATATGGGGAAAAACAGTTTTCAACCTGGACGATGCCAAAATGCGACAATCCAGGCTGAGAACCACTGCTGCTTGTTTCTGGAAAACGCCCTTGAACTCAAAATTGTCACTACATCTATAGATAAATTAGATTATATTATAACTATAATTTTCAAAATAGGTTCACTTGAAGGGGAATTCTGCTTTTTTAGCACTTAGAGGCTGTTCATATGGAATCAGCAATCTATTCTGCATTCCAGGAGACAAATAGTGTTCCGTCCCTTCTGAGTTTCTCCGTATGGCTAAGTAGTACTGCACAGCCACATATGTTGATATTGCCACATTCAGTAGAAATTGTGGGACACATTTTGGTGCCATTTTTACCCATTTCCCAGTATGAAAATATAAAACTTGGGGCTAACACACAATCTTAGTGGTAAAAATGTTAATTATTTAATCTTCATTGCTCAATGGTATAAAAGTCTGTGACACACCTGTGGCGTTAACATAATCACTGCACCCCTAGATGAATTCATTGAGAGATTTAGTTTGTAAAATGAGGTCAAATATGGGGGGTTATGCTGTGTTGGCACCCCAGGGACTCTGCCAATGTAACATGGCACCCTCAAACAAGTGGAGCAAAATCTGCACTGTAATATGGCATTTCTTCGCTTCTCAGCTTTGCACTCTGCCTAAACAATAGTTTTCAATGACATATGGGCTATCAGTGAACTCAGGATCAACTGCACAACTAATTTTGGGGTCCATTATCACTTGTTACCCTTGTGAAAATAAAAGATTTGGAGCTAAAAAAGATTTTTGAGGGAAATATGTGATTTTTTTTATTTTCACAGCTTAACATTATAAACGTCTGTGAAGCACCTGGTCAATCAAGGTGGTCAATAAACATCTACATAAGTTCCCTAAGGGGTCTAGTTTCCAAAATGATTTCTCTTGTGGGGGTTTCCACTGTTTAGGGTCATCATGGGCTTGCCAAATGTGACATGGCATCCGCTAATTATTCCACCACATTTTACATTCAAAAGTCAAATGGTGCTCCTTCCCTTCCGAGCACTGCCGTGTACCCAAACAGTAGATTTCCCCCACCTATGCGGTATCGGCATGCTCAGAAGAAATTGCACAACAAAAACTATGGTCCATTTTCTACTGTTACCCTTGCAAAAGTTAAAAAAAATAGGTCTAAAGTAAAATTTTTGTGAAAGAAAAGTAAATGTATATTCTTTTCCTTCCACATTCCAAAAATTCCTGTGAAGCACCTCAATGGTTAATAAACTTCTTGAATATGGTTTTGGGTGCAGTTTTTAGAATGGTGTCACTTTTGGGTATTTTCTGTCATGTAGGCACCTCAAAGTCACTTCAAATGTGAGGTGGTGCCTAAAAAAATGCTTTTTTGCAAATTTTGATGTAAAAAAGAGAAATTTTTGGTCAACTTTTAATCATTATAACTTCCTAACTAAAAAAAAATGTTTCAAAAATTGTGCTGATGTAAATAGACATGTGGTAAATGTTGTTTATTAACTATGCTGTGTGATATGACTCTAATTTAAGGGCATAAAAACGAAATTTTGAAAATTGTGAAATTTTAGCCAAATTTCCGCTTTTTTCACAAATAAACACAAGTCATATCAAAGAAATTTTACCCCTATCATGAAGTACAATATGTCACGAGAAAACAATCCCAGAATCAGTGGGATCCATTGTAGCATTCTATTGTAGAGTCATGACCTCACAAATTTGCTTTCTTGTGTCAGGTAGACACAAACAAAATATGGACAAAATGTGACCTAAAACCTCCACATTTAAAAGCATAATATATACATCATTTGGTGCTGTTAGTTCCACCGAGCAAATAAAGTTAAAATGTTCTGGAAAGTTTATCACTTAGCAGATAAAAGACATGTATTAGTAAGGAAAAGTCGCATTAATGCTGGGACAATGAAAAGGGTATTTACACACAATATACATCTACACATTGTAATATATGAATACATGAATTCCTCTAATGCTATTTACTGTACATGAAAAACATCAACATGTACCTTTTATATGGATGGTTCCTATCACGTTTCTCATGTCTCACGTCTTTATGTGCCAAGTCACCCTCATGTGAACTGAGGAAGTGAAAGGAAACCAGGCTTACCTCAGAACTAAAATCTTTTTCTGAAAGATGGGTGGATAAGGGTGCTCAGCCCTGAAAGGGGCCACACATCAAAATTTGTATTACAAAAAAAATGGCCCACACACCATTAGCATAAAATAAATGTATGTCTATACTTTGGCCTATATATAAGCCTTTACTTACACACTGTGTCAGCATTTTGCAATAAATAAATACATGAACTCCAGTAAGGTAGTAAGTTAACATTTTTTGATCACCAAAAAAGAAGCACCTTGACTTTTGCATTTTTTGATAAAAATCTATATATATAATTGTCTAAGGGGTACTTCCGTCTTTCTGTCCTCAAATTCCGTAATGGAAATCCTGGGTCACTGATTGGACTCGGCAGCTGCCTGTCATGACTGCCGCGACCAATCAGCGATGGGCACAGTCCGATTAGTCCCTCCCCTACAGTCACAGTGCCTGCCGCCTGCTCCATACTCCCTGCAGTCAGTGTCCCCGGCGCCTGCTCCATACTCCCCGCTCCATACTCCCCGCAGTCAGTGTCCCCGGTGCTCCGCTCTATACTCCCCGCTCCATGCTCCCTGCAGTCAGTGTCCCCGGCACCCGCTCCATACTCCCCGCAGTTAGTGTCCCCGGCACTCCGCTCCACACTGCCCGCAGTCAGTGTCCCCGGCGCCTCCTCCATACTCCCCGCAGTCAGTGTCCCCGGTGCTCCGCTCTATACTCCCCGCTCCATGCTCCCTGCAGTCAGTGTCCCCGGCACCCGCTCCATACTCCCCGCAGTTAGTGTCCCCGGCACTCCGCTCCACACTGCCCGCAGTCAGTGTCCCCGGCGCCCGCTACATACTCCCCACTCCATACTCCCCACAGTCAGTGTCCCCGGCACCCGTTCCATACTCCCCGCAGTCAGTGCCCACTCCATAATCCCCTCCAGTCATCGCTCACACTGGGTTAATGCCAGCAGTAATGGACTGCGTTATGCCGTGGGTAACGCACTCCGTATCCGCTGCTATTAACCCTGTGTGACCAAGTTTTTACTACTGATGCAGCCTATGCAGGCAAAAAACCTGCCATTCTCACCTTCTGTCGTCGGACGATGCGCTCGCGCCGGCCGCCATCTTCCGTTCCCAGAGATGCATTGCGAACTTACCGTATATACTCGAGTATAAGCTGAGATTTTCAGCCCATTTTTTTGGGCTGAAAGTCCCCCTCTCGGCTTATACTCGAGTCATACCCATGGGTCGGCAGGGGAGGGGGAGCGGGGGCTATCTAATTATACTCACCTGGTTCTGTTGCGGTCCCTGCAGTCCCTGCTTCTTCCAGCGCTACATATTCTTCCTGTACTGAGCGGTCACATGGGACCACTCATTACAGTAATGAATATGCGGCTCCACCTCCCATAGGGTGGAGCCGCATATTCATTACTGTAATGAGCGGTAATGGTGACCGCTCAGTACAGGAAGAATATGCAGCGCCGGGAGAAGCAGGGACTGCACCGCGCCAGGAGCAGCTAAGTATACAGGGAAGGGAGTGCAGCACTGCACGATATTTACCTCGTTCCGGTGCGGCTCCGTCATCAGCGTCCTCTGGCTGTGACGCTCAGGTCAGAGGGCGCGGTGACGTAGTCAGTGCGCGCCCTCTGCTGAACGTCAGTGCTGAAGATGGAGCCACACGAGGAGCAGGTAAATATTGAAAGTGCCAGGGGTCCTGAGCGAAGAGAGGTGAGTATGTGATTTTTTTTATCGCAGCAAAAGCATATGGGGCAAGTGGCTATGCGGAGCATATATGGGGCCATAACACTTGTGCAGCACTATAAGGGGCAAGTGAATGTGCGGAGCATATATGGGGCCATAATGCTTGTGCAGCATTATAATGGGGCAAGTGACTGTGCGGAGCATATATGGGGCCATAACGCTTGTGCAGCATTATAATGGGGCAAGTGACTGTGCAGAGCATATATGGGGCCAAAACACTTGTACAGCACTATAAGGGGCAAGTGACTGTGCGGAGCATATATGGGGCCATAAAGCTTGTGCAGCATTATAATGGGGCAAGTGACTGTGCGGAGCATATATGGGGCCATAACGCTTGTGCAGCATTATAATGGGGCAAGTGACTGTGCAGAGCATCTTATGGGGCCATAACACTTGTGCAGCATTATATGGGGCAAGTGACTGTATGGAGCATCTTATGGGGCCATAACATTTGTGCAGCATTATATGGGGCAAGTGACTGTACGGAGCATCTTATGGGGCAAGTGTCTGTATGGAGCTTCTTATGGGGCCATAACGTTTGTGCAGCACTATATAGGGAAAACATCTCTATGGAGCATCTTATGGGGCCCTTATTACCCTTTATGCAGGATTATATGGGGCATATTTTAATATGGAGCATCTAATGGGGCCCATTAAACTTTATGGAGCATTATATGGGGCTCCAGATTCAATATGGATATTCAAAAACACTTAACCTACTGATGTCTCAATTAATTTTACTTTTATTGGTATCTATTTTTACTTTTGACATTTACCTGTAGCTGCTGCATTTTCCACCCTAGGCTTATACTTGAGTCATTAAGTTTTCCCAGGTATTTGTGGCAAAATTAGTGGGGTCGTTTTATACTCGGGTCGGCTGATACTCAAGTATATACGGTACCCAGAAGACTTAGCGGTCTCGCGAGACCGCTAAGTCATCTGGGTAATTTCGCAATGCACCTTGGGAACGGAAGATGGCGGCCGCATCACACAGCTTTTAATTTTAATTGTTTTTTTTTTAACAGGGATATGGTGCACACACTGCTAAATACTGCGTGGGCAGTGTTATATACCTACGTGGCCAATATACTACGTGACTGAGCAATATACTACGTGACTGGGCAATATACTATGTGACTGGGCAATATACTACGTGACTGGGCAATATACTACGTGGCTCTGTGCTGAATACTATGTCGCTGGGCAATATACTACGTCGCTGGGCAATATACTACGTGACTGGGCAATATACTATGGGACTGGGCAATACACTACGTCACTGGGTAATATACTACGTGACTGGGCAATATACTACGTGGCTCTGTGCTGAATACTAAGTAGCTGGGCAATATACTACGTGGTTGGGCAATATACTACGTGGCTGGCCAATATACTACGTGGGCTGTGCAATATACTACGTGGACATGCATATTCTAGAATACCCGATGCATTAGAATCGGGCCACCATCTAGTGTTTAAATAAGTATGTTACATTTTTAATGTATATAGTAATAGTGGAATTTATGTATTCATTTGTTGCAGGGTGCTGACTCATAGTGGGTACATCAAGGTTTTTATATTGGCTATGGTGTATAGCCAAGAAACGTCGAGTTGCGTATTTAACAAAATTAGACACACTGATAAATACAATTAGCCACAAAAGTCAAAGCAGAAATACAAGGTATTTTCCCACAAAGAATACATAACCTTGTGGAAAAGTGAAGCCTTGAATTTGAATCCTTACAGAAAAATTCTTAAATGACTAAGGATCAGATGTACTTTCAAATAAGTGAGTGGGATATCCAAAAATAAATGTCAAAAAGTGGAAATAATATGCTAAAAGTAAACACTGAAAAGTATATGCAGGTAAAGGGGATTACATATTTTATCACTTACCCATACACTGTTGTTTTTATTATATGTTAAAATGACAACAACCTTTATCTACATATTTGTAAATGTGGGGATTTGTGTGTTTGTCTTCATAAAGTATCATAGTTATCAAGAATTAGAACTCATTCAGGCATCCATGTTTCACATACGTGTTCTACCTGTGTTCTTTTAGATAGAACATGTAACCATTATAAACTTTTGGCATCCAAATGAGAATCTGATCCAGCCTAACAATATGAAGCTCTCAAAATAAAATATTACCATATATAAAGAAAATGCCCAATGAACAGTCTTTGATTTGTTGGGGAAAAAGACTAACAATTGTCTTGGTGGAAAATCAAGTTACCTTTTAAGCTGAAGTGAAAAAAATAGTCTTTAAGTGATAATAAAGCCAATTATAAACAAACTCCATGTTAGCGCTGGCGGAACGCACCGAGTAAATACGCACCGACCCCTGACGCGCGTTTCGCAAGTTGCTTTCTCAAAGGGGAGTGATACAGTATATATTGTGCCTGGTGCTGGATGGCACTATCTGGCGCTAGACAGCTACAACACTCGCGAGCATTCAACAACGCTAGTGATGGGAATGATTAGGAGCATTCACCAGAACAGGCATACATCCACACATACACAAATACTGAATTATACTAGCACATAGCCAAGCGGCCATGCGAACCTTTTATAGCTGCAGCTCTTCAGGACCTTCCTGGTGGACCTATAGGAGCTGCTACAGGACCTGAGCGTGTGACCTCTGACCTCCAATGAGAGATCCTCCCTTGGGCATGCTCAGAAGGAGTAAAAAAGGACTTAGTCCCAGGACACCTGCTCGCCGCTAAACAGTATTGGTTATAATGGCTGAGCGTGGAAAGGCAGCAGTAACCTAATGCGCAGCAACTGTCCGAGCCAGTACCTGAGCATGTGACCCTTTATCTCCACTGAGAGATCTTACCCTGGGCATGCTCAGTGTGTGCAAAGCAGGACTTAGTCCCAGAAAAGCCTGCTCGCCGCAGACCAGTGCAGGGTACAATAGTAGAGCCTGGAGAGGCAGCAGTAACCCTTTGCACAGTATCAGATCCAGTGAGATGCTGGGACCGATGTCTCCACTGAGCAGGCTCCACTGCAGATGGAGGAGAATGGGAGACTGCAGCAGAGATAGTTCGAGATTCCCCCTGTGCAACGGCGGGAACTCGACACCTAACACTCCATAATAAATTTTCATTTTGTCAAATACATATTATTGTTGTTTAACCCCTTAACGACCGCCGATACGCCTTTTAACGGCGGCCGCTAAAGGTACTTAAACCACAGCGCCGTTAATTAACGGCGCTGTGGAAAAAGTAAATAGCGCCCCCCAGAGTCGGATTTTCTCCGGGGTTTTTTTTTACCGACCCCGCATTTGCAATCGCCGGTAATTAACCGTTTACCGGCGATCGCAAAAAAAAACAAAACGCAATTTCTTTTTAATTTCTCTGTCCTCCTCCTCTGTGATCGCACATCAGAGGACAGAGAAATGGGGTCCCAGGTAGCCCCCAATAATTACCTGTCTCCCCAGGTGCTCCTCATGGCTCCTGATGGGCGCCGCCATCTTCAAAATGGCGGGCGCATGCGCAGTGCGCCCGCTGGCCGGCACCACGAGAATCTTTGGGGTCTCGGCTGCCGGGGGTAGCCGAGACCCCAAAGAACATGATCGGGGTCGGTTTTACCGACCCCTGTTTTGCGATCGCCGGTAATTAACTGTTTACCGGCGACCGCAAAAAAAAAAAAAAGAGCAAAGTGTAATTCTCTGTCTTCTGATGTGATCGCACATCAGAGGACAGAGAAATAGGGGGATTTGGGGACCCTATTATACTTACCGGTGTCCCTGGGTCCTCCTGCTGCTCCTCCTGGCCGCCGGCGTCTTCATGGCAAAAGAAAATGGCGGGCTCATGTGCAGTGCGCCCGCCATCTGTCGCCATCTGCCGGCCGGCAGGAGAAGAGCAGTTGGGGCTAAAATTAGGGTTAGGGCTAGGGTTAGGGTTAGGGTTATGGCTAGGGCTAGGGTTAGGGTTACGGCTAAGACTAGGGTTGGGGCTAGGGTTAGGGTTAGGGTTAGGGTTAGGGCTAGGGTTAGGGTTAGGGCTAGGGCTAGGGTTAGGGTTAGGGCTAGGGTTAGGGCTAGGGTTAGGGCTAGGGTTAGGGCTAGGGTTAGGGCTAGGGTTAGGGCTAGGGTTAGGGTTGGGGCTAAATTTAGGGTTAGGGTTGGGGCTAAATTTAGGGTTAGGGTTGGGGCTGAATTTAGGGTTAGGCTTCTTTCACACTTACGTCGGTACGGGGCCGTCGCAATGTGTCGGCCCGACATACCGACGCACATTGTGAAAATTGTGCACAACGTGGGCAGCGGATGTAGTTTTTCAACGCATCTGCTGCCCAATCCATGTCCTGGGGAGGAGGGGGCGGAGTTACGGCCACGCATGCGCGGTCAGAAATGGCGGACGCGACTTACAAAAAAATGTTACATTGAATGTTTTTTTGTACCGATGGTCCGCCAAAACACAACTGATCCAGTGCACGACGGACGCGACGTGTGGACATCCGTCACGATCCGTCGGCAATACAAGTCTATGGGCAAAAAACGCATCCTGCGGGCACATTTGCAGGATCCGTTTTTTGTCCAAAACGACGGATTGCGACGGATGCCAAATGACGCAAGTGTGAAAGTAGCCTTAGGGCTACGGTTAGGGTTGGGGCTAAAGTTAGGGCTAGGGTTGCGGCTAAAGTTAGGGTTAGAGTTGAGATTAGGGTTAGGGTTTGGATTAGGGTTGGTATTAGGGTTAGGGTTGGCATTAGGGTTACGCTTGGGATTAGGGTTAGGTTTGGGATTAGGGTTAAGGTTAGGGTTGTGTTGTGAGTTCTGTTTTTGGGCTCCCTCTGGTGGTTACTGATGGTACTGGGTGACTTGTCTTTCCTGGGTCTCTGGGTTCCACCTGTTCCATCAGGATATGGGAGTTTCCTATTTAACCTGGCTTTGCTGGCATTTCCTCGCCGGTTATCAATGTATCCAGTGTGTCTTGTTACCTCTGCTCCCTGCTCCTAGAACCTTCTGGTCAAGCTAAGTTTGGATTTTCCTGTTTTGGTGTTTTGCTTTATTTGGTTTTTAGTCCAGCCTGCAGATATGTGATTCTTTGCTGCTGGTTGCTCTAGTGGGCTGAAATTGCTCCTCATGTACCATGAGTTGGCACATGAGTTCAAGTAATTTCAGGATGGTTTTTTGAAGGGTTTTTCGCTGACCGCGCAGTTCACTTTTGTATCCTCTGCTATCTAGCTTTAACGGGCCTCATTTTGCTGAAACTGTTTTCATACTGCGTATGTACTTTCCTCTCATTTCACCGTCATTATATGTGGGGGCTGCTATTTCTGTGGGGTATTTCTCTGGAGGCAAGAGAGGTCTGTGTTTCTTCTAATAGGGGAAGTTAGATCTTCGGCTGGAGCGAGACGTCTAGGATCATCGTAGGCACGTTCCCCGGCTACTTTTATTTGTGTGTTAGGTTCAGGGTCGCGGTCAGCTCAGGTTCCATCGCCCTAGAGCTTGTTTGTATCTATGCTTGTCCTTTAGTGATCCCCTGCCATTGGGATCATGACAGTATAACCGGCCCACAAAGTGTTAATTGTATTGGCTGAAGTAGGAGGATAAGTAGTCTGAGGAAGTTTTTTTTTTTTTTTTTTCTCTTTCCCTCAGAGTTTGCTGCCTAGCCTTATTGCAGCCTGGCTATTTCCTCCTCCTCTTAATCTTTGAATGGCTCTGATCCCAGCTGTTTATCATGGACGTCCAGAGTTTGGCTTCCAGCCTGAATAATCTTGCCGCTAAGGTTCAAAATATACAGGATTTTGTTGTACATGCTCCTATGTCTGAACCTAGAATTCCTGTCCCAGAGTTTTTTTTCTGGAGATAGATCTCGTTTTCTGAATTTTAGGAACAATTGCAAGTTGTTTCTTTCTTTGAAATCTCGCTCCTCTGGAGACCCTGCTCAGCAAGTCAAGATTATTATATCTTTCCTGCGGGGTGACCCTCAGGATTGGGCATTTGCATTGGCACCAGGGGACCCTGCGTTGCTTAATGCGGATGCGTTTTTTCTTGCATTGGGTTTGCTCTATGAGGAACCTAACCAAGAGATTCAGGCTGAAAAAGCTTTGTTGGCCCTCTCTCAGGGGCAAGATGAAGCAGAAATTTATTGTCAAAAATTTCGGAAGTGGTCGGTGTTTACTCAGTGGAATGAGTGCGCCCTGGCTGCAAAGTTCAGAGATGGCCTTTCTGAGGCCATTAAAGATGTTATGGTGGGGTTCCCTGCGCCTACTGGTCTGAATGAGTCTATGACTATGGCTATTCAGATTGATCGGCGTTTACGGGAGCGCAAACCTGTGCTTCATTTGGCGGTGTCGTCTGAACCGTCACCTGAGATAATGCAATGTGATAGAATTCAGTCCAGAAGTGAACGGCAAAATTATAGGCGGAAAAAAAGGTTGTGCTTTTATTGTGGTGATTCAGCTCATGTTATATCAGCATGCTCTAAACGCACAAAAAAGGTTGATAAGTCTGTTGCCATTAGTACTTTACAGTCTAAGTTCATTCTGTCTGTGACTCTGATTTGTTCATTATCATCCATTTCCGTCGATGCCTATGTGGATTCAGGCGCTGCCCTGAGTCTTATGGATTGGTCATTTGCCAATCGCTGTGGGTTTAGTTTGGAGCCTCTGGAAGTCCCTATTCCTTTGAAGGGAATTGATTCTACACCTTTGGCTATGAATAAACCTCAGTACTGGACACAAGTGACCATGCGTATGACTCCTGTTCATCAGGAGGTGATTCGCTTCCTGGTACTGTATAATTTGCATGATGTCCTAGTGCTTGGTCTGCCATGGTTACAAACTCATAATCCAGTCCTTGACTGGAAATCAATGTCTGTGTTAAGCTGGGGTTGTCAGGGGGTTCATGATGATGCACCTCCGATTTCTATCGCTTCATCTACTCCTTCTGAGATTCCTGTGTTTTTGTCTGACTATCGGGATGTTTTTGAGGAGCCTAAGCTCAGTTCGCTTCCTCCTCACAGGCATTGCGATTGTGCTATAAATTTAATTCCAGGCAGTAAATTTCCTAATGGTCGTTTGTTCAATCTGTCAGTGCCAGAGCATACTGCTATGTGGGATTATTTTAAGGAGTCCTTGGAAAAGGGACATATCCGTCCATCTTTGTCCCCTTTGGGAGCAGGTTTTTTTTTCGTGGCCAAAAAAGATGGTTCCTTGAGGCCTTGTATAGATTATCGTCTTTTGAATAAGATTACCGTAAAATATCAGTATCCTTTGCCATTGTTGACTGATTTGTTTGCTCGCATTAAGGGGGCTAAATGGTTCACTAAGATTGATCTTCGGGGTGCGTATAATCTTATACGAATAAAGCAAGGTGATGAGTGGAAAACCGCATTTAATACGCCTGAGGGCCATTTTGAGTATTTGGTGATGCCTTTTGGACTTTCTAATGCTCCTTCAGTCTTCCAGTCCTTTATGCACGATATTTTCCGTGAATATCTGGATAAATTTATGATTGTGTATTTGGATGATATTTTGTTTTTTTCTGATGACTGGGAGTCTCATGTTCAGCAGGTCAGGAAGGTGTTTCAGGTCCTGCGGGCCAATTCCTTGTTTGTAAAAGGCTCAAAGTGTCTCTTTGGAGTCCAGAAGATTTCTTTCTTGGGGTATATTTTTTCCCCTTCTACTATTGAGATGGATCCCGTCAAGGTTCAGGCTATTTGTGACTGGACGCAGCCTGCATCTCTTAAGAGTGTGCAGAAGTTAACATAGTAACATAGTTAGTAAGGCCGAAAAAAGACATTTGTCCATCCAGTTCAGCCTATATTCCATCATAATAAATACCCAGATCTACGTCCTTCTACAGAACCTAATAATTGTATGATACAATATTGTTCTGCTCCAGGAAGACATCCAGGCCTCTCTTGAACCCCTCGACTGAGTTCGCCATCACCACCTCCTCAGGCAAGCAATTCCAGATTCTCACTGCCCTAACAGTAAAGAATCCTCTTCTATGTTGGTGGAAAAACCTTCTCTCCTCCAGACGCAAAGAATGCCCCCTTGTGCCCGTCACCTTCCTTGGTATAAACAGATCCTCAGCGAGATATTTGTATTGTCCCCTTATATACTTATACATGGTTATTAGATCGCCCCTCAGTCGTCTTTTTTCTAGACTAAATAATCCTAATTTCGCTAATCTATCTGGGTATTGTAGTTCTCCCATCCCCTTTATTAATTTTGTTGCCCTCCTTTGTACTCTCTCTAGTTCCATTATATCCTTCCTGAGCACCGGTGCCCAAAACTGGACACAGTACTCCATGTGCGGTCTAACTAGGGATTTGTACAGAGGCAGTATAATGCTCTCATCATGTGTATCCAGACCTCTTTTAATGCACCCCATGATCCTGTTTGCCTTGGCAGCTGCTGCCTGGCACTGGCTGCTCCAGGTAAGTTTATCATTAACTAGGATCCCCAAGTCCTTCTCCCTGTCAGATTTACCCAGTGGTTTCCCGTTCAGTGTGTAATGGTGATATTGATTCCCTCTTCCCATGTGTATAACCTTACATTTATCATTGTTAAACCTCATCTGCCACCTTTCAGCCCAAGTTTCCAACTTATCCAGATCCATCTGTAGCAGAATACTATCTTCTCTTGTATTAACTGCTTTACATAGTTTTGTATCATCTGCAAATATCGATATTTTACTGTGTAAACCTTCTACCAGATCATTAATGAATATGTTGAAGAGAACAGGTCCCAATACTGACCCCTGCGGTACCCCACTGGTCACAGCGACCCAGTTAGAGACTATACCATTTATAACCACCCTCTGCTTTCTATCACTAAGCCAGTTACTAACCCATTTACACACATTTTCCCCCAGACCAAGCATTCTCATTTTGTGTACCAACCTCTTGTGCGGCACGGTATCAAACGCTTTGGAAAAATCGAGATATACCACGTCCAATGACTCACCGTGGTCCAGCCTATAGCTTACCTCTTCATAAAAACTGATTAGATTGGTTTGACAGGAGCGATTTCTCATAAACCCATGCTGATATGGAGTTAAACAGTTATTCTCATTGAGATAATCCAGAATAACATCCCTCAGAAACCCTTCAAATATTTTACCAACAATAGAGGTTAGACTTACTGGCCTATAATTTCCAGGTTCACTTTTAGAGCCCTTTTTGAATATTGGCACCACATTTGCTATGCGCCAGTCCTGCGGAACAGACCCTGTCGCTATAGAGTCACTAAAAATAAGAAATAATGGTTTATCTATTACATTACTTAGTTCTCTTAGTACTCGTGGGTGTATGCCATCCGGACCCGGAGATTTATCTATTTTAATCTTATTTAGCCGGTTTCGCACCTCTTCTTGGGTTAGATTGGTGACCCTTAATATAGGGTTTTCATTGTTTCTTGGGATTTCACCTAGCATTTCATTTTCCACCGTGAATACCGTGGAGAAGAAGGTGTTTAATATGTTAGCTTTTTCCTCGTCATCTACAACCATTCTTTCCTCACTATTTTTTAAGGGGCCTACATTTTCAGTTTTTATTCTTTTACTATTGATATAGTTGAAGAACAGTTTGGGATTAGTTTTACTCTCCTTAGCAATGTGCTTCTCTGTTTCCTTTTTGGCAGCTTTAATTAGTTTTTTAGATAAAGTATTTTTCTCCCTATAGTTTTTTAGAGCTTCAATGGTGCCATCCTGCTTTAGTAGTGCAAATGCTTTCTTTTTACTGTTAATTGCCTGTCTTACTTCTTTGTTTAGCCACATTGGGTTTTTCCTATTTCTAGTCCTTTTATTCCCACAAGGTATAAACCGCTTACACTGCCTATTTAGGATGTTCTTAAACATTTCCCATTTATTATCTGTATTATTAGTTCTGAGGATATTGTCCCAGTCTACCAGATTAAGGGCATCTCTAAGCTGTTCAAACTTTGCCTTCCTAAAGTTCAATGTTTTTGTGACTCCCTGACAAGTCCCCCTAGTGAAAGACAGGTGAAACTGCACAATATTGTGGTCGCTATTTCCTAAATGCCCAACCACCTGCAGATTTGTTATTCTGTCAGGTCTATTAGATAGTATTAGGTCTAAAAGTGCTGCTCCTCTGGTTGGATTCTGCACCAATTGTGAAAGATAATTTTTCTTGGTTATTAGCAGAAACCTGTTGCCTTTATGGGTTTCACAGGTTTCTGTTTCCCAGTTAATATCCGGGTAGTTAAAGTCCCCCATAACCAGGACCTCATTATGGGTTGCAGCTTCATCTATCTGCTTTAGAAGTAGACTTTCCATGCTTTCTGTTATATTTGGGGGTTTGTAACAGACCCCAATGAGAATTTTGTTACCATTTTTCCCTCCATGAATTTCAACCCATATGGACTCGACATCCTCATTTCCTTCGCTAATATCCTCCCTTAAAGTGGACTTTAGACAAGACTTTACATAGAGACAAACCCCTCCTCCTCTCCGATTTTTACGATCATTTCTAAATAGACTGTAACCCTGTAAGTTAACTGCCCAGTCATAGCTTTCATCTAACCATGTCTCGGTTATTCCCACTATGTCAAAGTTACCTGTAGACATTTCTGCTTCTAGTTCTTCCATCTTGTTTGTCAGGCTTCTGGCGTTTGCGAGCATGCAGTTTAGAGGATTTTGTTTTGTTCCAATCTCCTCACTGTGGATTGTTTTAGAAATGTTCTTACCTCCCTTCTGAGTATGTTTTCCTGGGTCGTCTTTGTTCGAGTCTAATGTTTTTCTTCCCGTCCCCTCTTCTTCTAGTTTAACGCCCTCCTGATGAAGTTCTTGGGCTTTGCTAATTTCTATCGTCGTTTTATAACTAATTTTTCTAGTGTTGTTAAGCCTTTGACGGATTTGACTAAGAAGGGTGCTGATGTTGCTAATTGGTCTCCTGCGGCTGTGGAGGCCTTTCAGGAACTTAAGCGCCGGTTTTCTTCTGCTCCTGTGTTGCGTCAGCCAGATGTTTCGCTCCCTTTTCAGGTTGAGGTTGATGCTTCCGAGATTGGAGCGGGGGCGGTTTTGTCACAGAGAAGCTCCGATGGCTCAGTGATGAAGCCATGTGCGTTTTTTTCTAGAAAGTTTTCGCCGGCTGAGCGGAATTATGATGTTGGTAATCGGGAGCTTTTGGCCATGAAGTGGGCATTTGAGGAGTGGCGTCATTGGCTAGAGGGTGCTAGACATCGTGTGGTGGTCTTGACTGATCACAAAAATTTGATTTACCTTGAGTCTGCCAGGCGTCTGAATCCTAGACAGGCTCGTTGGTCACTGTTTTTCTCTCGTTTCAATTTTGTGGTTTCATACCTGCCAGGTTCAAAGAATGTGAAGGCGGATGCTCTTTCTAGGAGTTTTGTGCCTGACTCCCTTGGAAATTCTGAGCCCTCTGGTATCCTTAGGGATGGGGTGATTTTGTCTGCTGTCTCCCCAGACTTGCGACGTGCTTTGCAGGAGTTTCAGGCGGGTAAACCTGATCGTTGTCCGCCTGAGAGACTGTTTGTTCCGGATAATTGGACCAGTAGAGTCATCTCCGAGGTCCATTCTTCTGCGTTGGCAGGTCATCCTGGAATATTTGGTACTAGAGACTTGGTGGCCAGGTCTTTTTGGTGGCCTTCCTTGTCGAGGGATGTGCGTTCTTTTGTGCAGTCTTGTGAGGTTTGTGCTCGGACTAAGCCTTGCTGTTCTCGGGCCAGTGGATTGTTGTCACCTTTGCCTATCCCGAAGAGGCCTTGGACGCACATTTCCATGGACTTTATTTCGGATCTCCCTGTCTCTCAAAAAATGTCCGTCATCTGGGTTGTGTGTGATCGCTTTTCTAAAATGGTTCATCTGGTACCCTTGCCTAAGTTGCCTTTCTCCTCTGAGTTGGTCCCTCTGTTTTTTCAGAATGTGGTTCGTTTGCATTGGATTCCTGAGAACATCGTTTCTGACAGGGGATCCCAGTTTGTGTCTAGATTTTGGCGGACGTTCTGTGCTAAGATGGGCATTGATTTGTCCTTTTCGTCTGCATTCCATCCTCAGACGAATGGCCAGACTGAACGAACTAATCAGACCTTGGAAACTTATTTAAGGTGTTTTGTTTCTGCTGATCAGGATGACTGGGTTACCTTTTTGCCGCTGGCCGAGTTTGCCCTTAATAATCGGGCTAGTTCTGCTACCTTGGTTTCTCCTTTCTTTTGTAATTCGGGGTTTCATCCTCGTTTTTCCTCTGGTCAGGTGGAACCTTCTGATTGTCCTGGAGTGGACATGGTGGTGGATAGGTTGCATCGGATTTGGAGTCATGTGGTGGACAATTTGAAGTTGTCCCAGGAGAAGGCTCAGCAGTTTGCTAATCGCCGTCGCCGCGTGGGTCCTCGACTTCTTGTTGGGGACTTGGTGTGGTTGTCTTCTCGTTTTGTTCCTATGAAGGTCTCTTCTCCTAAGTTCAAGCCTCGGTTCATCGGTCCCTATAGGATCTTGGAAATTCTTAACCCTGTGTCGTTTCGTTTGGATCTCCCGGCATCGTTTGCTATTCATAATGTGTTCCATCGGTCGTTGTTGCGGAAGTATGAGGTACCTGTTGTTCCTTCGCTTGAGCCTCCTGCTCCAGTGCTGGTGGAGGGAGAATTGGAGTATGTTGTGGAGAAGATCTTGGATTCTCGTGTTTCCAGATGGAAACTCCAGTATTTGGTCAAGTGGAAGGGTTATGGTCAGGAGGATAATTCTTGGGTGGTTGCCTCGGATGTTCATGCTGATGATTTGGTTCGCGCTTTTCATAGGGCTCATCCTGGTCGCCCTGGTGGTTCTCGTGAGGGTTCGGTGACCCCTCCTCAAGGGGGGGTACTGTTGTGAGTTCTGTTTTTGGGCTCCCTCTGGTGGTTACTGATGGTACTGGGTGACTTGTCTTTCCTGGGTCTCTGGGTTCCACCTGTTCCATCAGGATATGGGAGTTTCCTATTTAACCTGGCTTTGCTGGCATTTCCTCGCCGGTTATCAATGTATCCAGTGTGTCTTGTTACCTCTGCTCCTAGAACCTTCTGGTCAAGCTAAGTTTGGATTTTCCTGTTTTGGTGTTTTGCTTTATTTGGTTTTTAGTCCAGCCTGCAGATATGTGATTCTTTGCTGCTGGTTGCTCTAGTGGGCTGAAATTGCTCCTCATGTACCATGAGTTGGCACATGAGTTCAAGTAATTTCAGGATGGTTTTTTGAAGGGTTTTTCGCTGACCGCGCAGTTCACTTTTGTATCCTCTGCTATCTAGCTTTAACGGGCCTCATTTTGCTGAAACTGTTTTCATACTGCGTATGTGCTTTCCTCTCATTTCACCGTCATTATATGTGGGGGGCTGCTATTTCTGTGGGGTATTTCTCTGGAGGCAAGAGAGGTCTGTGTTTCTTCTAATAGGGGAAGTTAGATCTTCGGCTGGAGCGAGACGTCTAGGATCATCGTAGGCACGTTCCCCGGCTACTTTTATTTGTGTGTTAGGTTCAGGGTCGCGGTCAGCTCAGGTTCCATCGCCCTAGAGCTTGTTTGTATCTGTGCTTGTCCTTTAGTGATCCCCTGCCATTGGGATCATGACAGGGTTGTGATTAAGGGTGTATTGGGATTAGGGTTAGGTTTGAGGTTAGGGTTGAGATTAGGATTAGGGGTGTGTTGGATTTAGGGTTTTGATTAGGGTTATGGTTAGGGTTGACATTAGGGTTGTTTTGGGGTAAGGGTTGTGATTATCGTTAGGGTTAGTGATTAGGATTATGGATCGGGTTGGGATTAGGGTTAGGGGTGTGTTGGGGTTAGGGTTGGAGCTAGAATTGGGGGGTTTCCACTGTTTAGGTACATCAGGGGGTCTCCAAACACGACAGCCAATTTTGCGCTCAAAAAGTCAAATGGTGCTCCCTCCCTTCTGAGCTCTGCCGTGCGCCCAGTGGGTTACCCCCACATATGGGGCATCAGCGTACTCGGGATAAATTGGACAACAACTTTTGGGGTCCAATTTCTCCTGTTACCCTTGTGAAAATAAAAACTTGGGGGCTACAAAATCTTTTTTGTGGAAAAAAAATATTTTTTTATTTTCACGACTCTGCATTCTAAACTTCTGTGAAGCACTTGGGCATTCAAAGTTCTCACCACACATCTAGATAAGTTCCTTGAGGGGTCTAGTTTCCAAAACGGGGTCACTTGTGGGGGGTTACTACTGTTTAGGTACAACAGGGGCTCTGCAAACGCAACATAATGCCCACAGACCATTCTATCTAAGTCTGCATTCCAAAACGGCGCTCCTTCCCTTCCGAGCTCTGCCGTGCGCCCAAACAGTGGTTTACCCCCACATATGGGGCATCAGCGTACTTGGGATAAATTGGACAACAAATTTAGTGGTCCAATTTCTCCTGTTACCCTTGTGAAAATAAAAACTTGGGGGCTACACAATCTTTTTTGTGGAAAAAAAATATTTTTTTATTTTCACGACTCTGCATTCTAAGCTTCTGTGAAGCACTTGGGCATTCAAAGTTCTCACCACACATCTAGATAAGTTCCTTGGGGGGTCTAGTTTCCAAAATGGGGTCACTTGTGGAGGGTTTCTACTGTTTAGGTACATCAGGGGCTCTGCAAACGCAACATAACGCCCGCAGACCATTCTATCAAAGTCTGCATTCCAAAATGGCGCTCCTTTCTTCTGAGGTCTGCCGTGCGCCCAAACAGTGGTTTACCCCCACATATGGGGTACCAGCATACTCAAGATAAATTGGACAACAACTTTTGGGGTCTGATTTCTCTTGTTACCCTTGTGAAAATAAAAACTTGGGGGCTAAAAAATCTTTTTTGTGGAAAAAAAATATTTTTTATTTTCACGACTCTGCATTCTAAACTCCTGTGAAGCACTTGGGCATTCAAAGTTCTCACCACACATCTAGTTAAGTTCCTTGGGGGGTCTAGTTTCCAAAATGGGGTCACTTGTGGGGGGTTTCCACTGTTTAGGCACATCAGGGGCTCTCCAAACGCGACATGGCATCCGATCTCAATTCCAGACAATTCTACATTGAAAAAGTAAAACAGCACTCCTTCTCTTCCAAGCTCTGCGGTGCGCCCAAACAGTGGTTTACCCCCACATATTGGGTATCGACGTACTCAGGAGAAATTGTACTACAACTTTTGTGGTCTAATTTCTCCTGTTACCCTTGTAAAAATAAAAATTTGGGGGCAAAAAGATCATTTTTGTAGAAAAAATGTGATTTTTTATTTTCACGGCTCAACGTTATAAACTTCTGTGAAGCACATGGGGGTTCAAAGTGCTCACCACAAATCTAGATAAGTTCCTTAAGGGGTCTAGTTTCCAAAATGGTGTTACTTGTGGGGGGTTTCCACAGTTTAGGCACATCAGTGGCTCTCCAAACGCGACATGGCGTCCAATCTCAATTCCTGCCAATTCTACATTGAAAAAGTAAAACGGCGCTCCTTCACTTCCAAGCTCTGTGGTGCGCCCACACACTGGTTTACCCTCACATATGGGGTATCGACGTATTCAGGAGAAATCACACAACAACTTTTGTGGTCTAATTTCTCCTGTTATCCTTGTGAAAATAAGAATTTGTGGGCGAAAAAATCATTTTTGTGTAAACAAATGCAATTTTTTATTTTCACGGCTCTACGTTATAAACTTCTGTGAAGCTATTGGGGGTTCAAAGTGCTCACCACACATCTAGATAAGTTCCTTAAGGGGTCTAGTTTACAAAATGGTGTCACTTGTGGGGGGTTTTTACTGTTTAGGCACATCAGGGGCTCTCTAAACGTGACATGGCGTCCGATCTCAATTCCAGCCAATTCTGCATTGAAAAAGTCAAACTGCGCTCCTTCACTTCCAAGTTCTGCGGTGCGCCCAAACAGTGGTTTACCCCCACATATGGGGTATTGGCGTATTCAGGAGAAATTGCATAACAAAATTTATGGTTACATTTCTGTTTTTACACTTGTGAAAATAAAAAAAATGGTTCTGAATTAAAATGTTTGCAAAAAAAAGTTAAATCTTCATTTTTTCCTTCCACATTGTTTCAGTTCCTGTGAAGCACATAAAGGGTTAATAAACTTCTTGAATGTGGTTTTGAAAACCTTGAGGGGTGTAGTTTTTAGAATGGTGTCACAATTCGTTATTTTCTATCATATAGACCCCTCAAAATGACTTCAAATGTGATGTGGTCCCTAAAAAAAAAAGGTGTTGTAAAAATGAGAAATTGCTGGTCAACTTTTAACCCTTATAACTCCCTAACAAAAAAAATGTTGTTTCCAAAATTGTGCTGATGTAAAGTAGACATGTGGGAAATGTTATTTATTAACTATTTTTCGTGACATATCTCTCTGATTTAAGGGCATAAAAATACAAAGTTTGAAAATTGCAAAATTATAAAATTTTTTGCCATATTTCTGTTTTTTTCATAAATAATCGCAAGTAATATCGAAGAAATGTTACTACTAACATGAAGTACAATATGTCACGAAAAAACAATCTCAGAATCAGCGGGATTTGTTGAAGCATTCTAGAGTTATAACCTCATAAAGTGACAGTGGTCAGAATTGCAAAAATTGGCTCGGTCATTAAGTACCAAATTGGCTCTGTCACTAAGGGATTAAGAATAGATGCCAAGGTCACAAATTGCTGGCTTAAAATCCTCCTAAAATAAGGCACCCAGAAAAGCATTCAACTTTATAGACAATTGACAGTTTACAATGTCATTGAAAATGTGCATATCTCTAAAGAATTATTTTTAATGTTTTGTAATGTCAGCTATAATTTCATACTTGGAAAAATCATTAAACTGTAATAAAAGCCAACCCAATCCAACCTTAAGGGGATTTTGAAAGTAAAAGAAACAGATTACAAATATCTCTTTTTATGAGATTTTCCAGGCAAACTAGAAGCATTCATATCACAGTTATATTTCAAGAATATAAACTTCATGAATGTTTTCAAACTCAATGAATATTTAAAATAGAGTATCATACCATCCATTAAAATAATCCGCCAAGAAATTTATAGTCCATATTAAAATGTAAATAAACATATACAGCTTTTATACACTTTGAGAATGTTTCATAAATTTTGATTATGCAATATTATTAGATTTTTGGTAATAACTGTTGCATACTGTTACTTTGTCGTATGAAGATCTTCTGCTGTATCTCTCACTATAGCGCAAGAACAGTAGTTTAATATATTATATTTTTTCGATTACTCTGAATTAATTGGATAAATAAAGTGACATGTTAGATAAATAAAACAGTGACTTGTGATTGATTTCATTATATTCTTATCTGTAAATCTTTACAACTGAGATTCAGTTTGTATATTTAAAAGGTCATGTGTCTATTCCTTAACAGAGTGGTTTTGAACTATGGGTCACAGGAACTTTCACGGCACTCTGTTTTAATTTGCAGTTTTCCTATAATAAATGTTGAAAATATATTGCTACTGTCTAGACATTTTATCTGAAACAAGTGTCCTTCATAGTCTCAAAGGACTTTTCTGTTTTATTTCCAGTAAATCAAAGCATGTGAAGTGCTTTCCTTCTTATTAAGCTATAACCTTCACAGTCCAGTGATTGCCAATAGTGGCATGCCATTGACAGTTCATTTGCATATAAGTGATTACCTCCATCAGTTAACAGGATGAGTAATACAATGGACATTTAGACCTTACCCAATATGTCTTGTAGGATAATGATAATTTGGTACTTATGTAAACACAACAGTGAAACAATCAAAGTTTTATGTCTCTATAACTTAGTGTTGTAAACCTGAGAGAATATTAATCTCCAAAGTGGTAACTTATAATTTTCAATAATCAGCAATTATTACTTTATAATAATGCTATACTTATAAAAATATTAATTTAATATTTTCTTTATGATTAGCTGACTGATTCATGATTTTATTAAAGAATAACTTGTTTCGTCTCTGAAAAATTATGTTATTCTAGTTTTGTAAGTTTTATAATTTATGTTGGTTATGCTTGAGGTTGATTGGTGGACTTACGTTTGTCAATACAGTACCTGTGATTTTGGTGCCACTTCTGTGGTCTCCATTAGGGTTGAGCAAAATGGGTCAGCCATTTTCAGAAGTCGCCGACTTTTGGCAAAGTCAGGTTTCATGAAACCCGACCCGACCCCTGTGTGGGGTCAGCCATGAGGTCGGCGATCTTCTGAATCTGGTATCGGAATTCCGATACCGAGTTCCGATATGTTTGCAATATCGGAAATCGGTATCGGAATCCATATTTAAGTGTAAAATAAAGAATTAAAATAAAAAATATTGCTATACTTACCCTCTGACGCGCCCTGGTACTAACCGGCAGCCTTCCTTCCTTAGAATCAGCGCGTGAAGGACCTTAGATGACGTCGCGGCTTGTGATTGGTCGCGCGACCGCCCATGTGACCGCTCACGCGACCAATCACAAGCCGCGACGTCACCGAAGGTCCTTCAAGCGCTGATTCTTAGGAAGGAAGGCTGCTGGAAAGAAGCAGGGCGCGTCCGAGGGTGAGTATATACCTAATAGGAATATACTCACCCTCGGACGCGCCCTGCTTCTTTCCGGCAGCCTTCCTTCCTAAGAATCAGCGCTTGAAGGACCTTCGGTGACGTCGCGGCTTGTGATTGGTCGCGTGAGCGGTCACATGGGCGGTCGCGCGACCAATCACAAGCCGCGACGTCATCTAAGGTCCTTCACGCGCTGATTCTAAGGAAGGAAGGCTGCCGGTTAGTACCAGGGCGCGTCAGAGGGTAAGTATAGCAATATTTTTTATTTTAATTCTTTATGTTACACTTAAATATGGATCCCAGGGCCTGAAGGAGAGTTTCCTCTCCTTCAGACCCTGGGAACCATTGGAAACCCAATGCACTGCATTGGGTTTCGTGTTTCGGCCGACCCCGACCCCGACTTTTTTATAGGATCGGCCGATTTCACTCAACCCAACTTTTCAAAAAGTCGGGTTTCGTGAAACCCGACCTGATCCTATAAAAGTAAAAGTCGCTCAACCCTGGTCTCCATGCCACAGCTCATTTTTTTCTTTTGCTACTTTCTGCATTAACTGACATTATTGAACTACAGTGATTGCCATTAAATTTTCTGTGTTTAATATTAGACACTATCCAGCATACCTTTTCAACTGTGAGGTCTTATCATGGTGAAATCACATACTAGGAGGCCAAGATATAATTGGGAAAGAATGAGGAGAAGTAAGAGGAAGCCCCTTTATTCAAGTGTAAGCTTACATCTCCTGCAGTTTTTAGTATTAGAGTCATGGCTTCAGAACATGTGTAAAAAGTGCTGTTCTGTGGTCTCTTGGGAATATCATTGTTTGCCAGAAGGAGGTTATATATTATTTGGCAACACCACCACCAGCACTGCTTAAAGATGGTACAGAATCACAGTGCTTTTAAATTTATTACTGAAATTAATAATTTCTGCAACATCCTTGTACATGGCAGCACATCTACTATATAATTGTCTAAGGGTCACTTCTGTCTGTCTATCTGTCCAGGATATTCATTGGTCGCGGCCTCTGTCTGTGATGGAAATCCAAGTCGCTGATTGGTCTCGCCAGCTGCCTGTCATGGCTGCCGTGACCAATCAGCGATGGCCACAGTCCGATCAGTCCCTCCCTACTCCCCTGCAGTCAGTGCCCGGCGCCCGCTCCATACTCCCAAACAGTCAGTGCCCAGCTCCCGCTCCATACTCCCCACAGTCAGTGCCCAGCGCCCGCTCCATACTCCCCGCAGTCAGTGCCCAGTGCCCGCTCCATACTCCCCGCAGTCAGCGCACGCTCCATACTCCCTGCAGTCAGCGCCCGCTCCATACTCCCCTCCGGTCACCGCTCACACAGGGTTAATGCCAGCGGTAATGGACCGTGTTATGCTGCGGATAACTCACTCCGTTACCGCCGCTATTAACCCTGTGTGACCAAGTTTTTACTATTGATGCTGCCTATGCAGCATCAATAGTAAAAAGATCTAATGTTAAAAATAATAAAAAAAACAAAAAACCTGCTATTCTCATCTTTGGTAGTCCAACGATGCGCTCGCGTCTGCCACCAGCTTCCGGTCCCAGAGATGCATTGCGAAATTACCCAGAAGACTTAGCGGTCTCGCGAGACCTCTAAGTGATCTGAGAAATTTCGCAATGCATCCTGGGAACGCAAGATGGCGGCAACCGCGCATATCGCCAGAGGTTCGCTGGATCTACGCTGGATCCCGCCGGGTGAATATATAACTATTTTTTTATTTTAATTATTTTTTAACAGGGATATGGTGCCCACACTGCTAAATACTATGTGGGCTGTGTTAGATACCGCGTGGCTGCTATATACTACCTGGCCAGTTTTAGATACTATGTGGGCTGTGCTCTACAGTATATTGCATGGGCTGTGCTATATATTATGTGGCCAGTGTTATATACTGCGTGGGCTGTGTTATATACTACATGGCTGCTATATACTACGTGGGCAGTGTTATATACTACGTGCCTGTGTTCTATACTGCGTGCTATATACTACGTGGCCACTGTTAGATACTATGTGGGCTGTGTTATATATTACGTGGCCAGTGTTACATACTACGTGGGCTGTGTTATATACTGCGTTGCTGCTATATACTGCGTGGCTGCTATATACTGCGTGGCTGCTATATACTGTGTGGGCTGTGTTATATAACCCATGTTATTTTCCATGTGATCAATTCAGTCTGAGATTTGAAAAGGCAAATTAAAGGTCACAGATGATGTTCAAGTTTATTAGCCTGTTAGGGTTATGGCTTGTTCACTATAATTATTAAGAAAGGTGATGAAAATTTCCCAGCTTTATAAAAACCCATCCTTCTCTAACCTTGTGCCAAAACACAGCAGCTATGGGTTCTTCTAAGCAGTTTCCTAGCACTCTGAAAATGAAAATGGTGGAGGCCAACAATGGAGAAGGCTATAAGAAGATATCAAAGCATTTTTAAGTTGCCCTTTCCTCAGTTCAAAATGTAACTAAGAAATGGTGGTTAACAGGAAAAATGGAGGTCAAGAAAAGGTTTGGAAGACCAAGCAAAATTTCAGTTAGAGCTGCTCATAGGATTGCTAGAGAAGCAAATCAGAACGACTGCTTGTCTGCAAAAGACGTTCAGAAAGATCTAGCAGACTCTGGAGTTGTGATATATTGTTCCACTGTTCAGAGCAACCTGCACAAATATGGTCTGCACGAAAAAAAAATCTGAAGAAAACCTCTCCTGCATCCCCACCATAGAATTCAGCATCAGAAGTATGCAAAAGAACATCTAAAGAAGCCTGATGCATTTTGGAAAGACGTCCTGTGAACCAAAGAAGTTAATATGATGGTTCATCATCAGCACCAGTAGCAACGCTATAGGACTCAGATTAGTTAAACTGTGCACACACTGGCCTTTATAGAACTCTCTCTCTGCAATATGAACTGTCCCTGAGCTGTGCAATGGCGTCAATGAGCCGAGCATGGCTGCACCTGTCGTTTTATACCCCTGATGATGTAAAATGGCCAGCAAATCACAGTAATGCCACCACCAACATTACTATGGCATTACAGTGATGCACAGGCAATCCCCGTATGGTCTTTAGCTGTGTAACAGGCACTAAATATGCGGGATGTAGATTTGAGTTTTAAATCGAGCACCACCCAATGCTCACCGAGTAACAAGCATATCCAAGCACCAAATACTCAAGTAAAATCCAAGTATCACCGAGCATATTCACTCATCCCTAGATATGACTAAATCAGGGCAAATGTTCTCATACTGCAACATATACTGATTTTTTTCTCTTATGCTATAGTTCCTTTGTGATGCATCTGTGTCATAACTTACTGAATTATAGTTCTTATTAAAGAACTTGACAAGGATGATGCTTCATTTGAGATGGAGCAAGATGAGTCAATTAAGGAATAACTTAGTAACTTCTCTTTTACAATAAATTCAAAGGGTTATAATGTTAATGCTAACAGCATTTCTCAACATTTACAGCCGTGCCATAAAGAGCAAACAAGTCTTTGGCTGCTTCTAAATGTATTGATCTGCCCCTGGCAGGTTTGTAATGTTTTATCACATCCTGGCTTGCAGTAATTTGCCTGTAGGTAAAACATCATTATAGCTGGATCTATAAAGTGTGCATAACTGTAATCACAATCTGTACACATAGAGATAACTTTAATATATTCATAGCTAAGATGCTTTAACTAACTTCATAAATTCCCTGTTTGGAGCTATGATATGTTCAAAATTAGTTATTATTGTGATTATAGGAACCTGGCTTTCTAAACTTTAGAATTTCAGGGCATATATATTATTGTAAACTGTTTTAGAAAGTTATTATGAATTAATTTAATACTCATAAGGGTAAACAATATGTACACAGATTGAAATAATGTAACTGTCCTTTTAGAACAGTCCATGTTTTCAAATAGGCGCTGGACACATTTGGGGATAATATTTTTTTAACTTTAATTTAAATTCACATATATTAGGCTAAAAATCATTTTTGCACTTGGATTTCATTACAAATTTTTCACCATTTTGCTTTAACATACTCTTTGTTTTTCTGTACATTCAACTTTAATATAGTCTGTGTGTGAGGTGGCCAGGGTGGTTTCTGTGGTAAGGTGCTGCTGTTCTCCTGAACCCTGACTTCCCACAAATAAAAGCTAATGTGCTGTCTGTTATGTAGTTTGTGTATAGTGCATAACACTCAAGATTGAAGTTGGAGATTCCTCTAGTCTTGTGATCATGGTTCTAGATGCCACCCCACATTGAATTACAGACTCATTGTCCATTTTCAACATTAGAGATGGGCGAACCTGAACAGTAAAGTTTGGCATCCGTACCGAACACTTACTGTTCGGACACAGACACCAAACAAGTATTTCACCAGAAGTCCATGTTACTGTTCAGGTTTGGCCAACTGAACACAGGGTATTTCTCATGCCGTCATGTGCATGACAGTGCAGTAAACACTGCTTCCTTATCTCAAACCTTCTCACTAATTCTAAACCACCCCCTAAACTCAACCCCTGGCAAAGGACGCTGTCTGAAACGCATGTCGGGGCTAGTGATGAGCGAATTTGTTCTAAAAGCAAGGCGCAACAGACTGGTAAGCAGTCATTTTTTTTATTTTTTCCCTATCTTTATGTGTGCACAATGCGGCTAGCCAATCAGGGCACAGGAAACACAATGTCCTGACACAATGGCTTGTACATGTCCTTCTCCATATAAAGAGCAGACATCTTGTTTTAGCGCCATTTTGACACTGTAACAGTGCAGAGAGGATGCTCCTGATGCTGGCACTCATAACAGCAAGATTTTAGCTAATTAGTTAGGCTGTTGTATATCAGTCAGATAGTTTAACTAGATAGTGTCCTGTGTAGCTGTAAAATTTACCTTCTGGAATTTTTTGGGGGGCCATTACTGAGATCCATAGCCAAAGCCAGCAGGGCACGTGTTGTGCACTGCTTCTATTGTGCTCCATGCACGAGTATAGAATTCTAATTAATGTTTTTTCACTAGGTAAATGTGAAAATGCCTTCTGTATGACACATTTTAGCTAGTTAGCTAGGTGGTTGTATATGTTAGGTGTTGAGTTCCCACAGCTGCACAGGGGGAATCTCGAACCATATCCGCTGCAGTCTCCCATTCTCCTCCAGCCGCAGAGGAACCGGCTAAGCAGAGGCATCGATCAGAGCGTCTGGCTCAAGCTGATACTGTGCACTTGATTACTGCTACCACCCCAGGCTCAGCCCTTGTAGCCAGCACTGATCAGTGGCTAGCAGATGTTTCAGGGACTATATCCATCTTTTCCCCTACTGGGCATGCCCACGGGTCGACCTCTCATTGGAGGTCGAGGGTCACATGCTCAGGTCCTGTAGTGGCTCCTATTGGATCACTAGGAAGGTCCTGAAGAGCTACAGCTATAAAAGGTTTGCATGGCAGCACGGCCATGCGCTAGTATAAACTTGTATGTGTAGATGTATGCCTGTCGATGGATGAAAGCTCAGAATCATTCTCATCCCTAGTGTTGCTGACTGTTCGCGAATGGTGGAACTACCTAGCACCTGACAGTGCTATCCTGCACATTTAGCACATGTTATTGTATCTAATTAGCAGCGTCTGCCAGTGTGGCGCCGTGCACATACAGTGCGCTTTCCTGGCCCACGTTTGGGTGGTTAGTGGCGCTTCACACACTCCTGTGCAGTTAATTCAAAAGTTCAGATTAGTCTCTGACACCCCAATAGCGGTGTCGAGTGCAAGTGGTCTAGAGGAACTCTTTCCCAGAGTCTTGGGTCAGAGTTCTGTGACTCTTTGCTAGCGCCCTTTGTGCAGTACTGCGGCCCTGTGACGCAACAGGGTTCGCTTCCTTCATACCGTGTAAAGCTAACCAGTGTGTGTACTCACATTATACTGCCATATAGTCAGTCATTACCAAACAGCAGGTGTCTTAGCTGCATGGTGGACCCCAGACTGCGAACATTCTTTATTTCATCTCTAATTATTATTTTTTAATCTCTAATTATTATTTGGTGCGTTCCGCCAGTCCTAACATTATATTAGCGCCAGGGTCTGGCTAGTAATGGCGGATGAACAGCGACTACAGCTGTACATCCAGCAGCTGGATGGCAGGTTGGCGGCTCTCGAGCGCACAACCTGAGCTGTGGGTGTTACCGCAGTAGGTGTTCAGGCTGCTAGCGTGGCTGCAGCTAGTTTGTCCACTGCCACCCCTGCTCCAACATTATCCTGTCTTCCGTTGCCAGGCTAGTTTGCTGGTGACAGTAAGCTGTGTAGGGGATTCGTGAGCCAGTGTGCTAAACATCTTGATCTCCTGGCTGCATGTTTTCCCATGCAGCGGGCTAAGGTGGGATTTATTATATCCCTCCTGTTGGACAGGGCGTTGTGGGAATGCCACGATCATGTGGTGCAGAGTGCTCTGCGGTTCTTGAGCACTCTGAAGCAGGTCTTTTTGGGACCTCATGTCACCCATGATACGGTGCACCAACTGCTGGCATTGACTCAGGGTTCATCCATGGTCAGCCATTTTGCTGTCCACTTCCAGACTTTGGCATCTGAGCTGGAGTGGCCGGATAAAGTCCTCATCCCTGTATTCTGGAGGGGACTAGCTGACCATGTGAAGGACGCCTTGGCCACTAGGGAGATTCCTGCCACACTGGAGGAGCTAATAGCAATATCCACCCGCATTGACCTTCATTTTAATGAGCGACGGTTGGAACGAGCCAAGTGTAAGCAGAGGTTTTGGCTGGCTCCCACCTTCACCAAACCTCCAGAATCTCCGGCACAGGCGTCTGAGCCACATGAGACTATGGAGGTGACACGAGCAGGGTCTAAGTCCCGGACCGCTTGTGTACTCAAGGTCTATCCTGTCTGCCAGCAGTCGGGACATAATGCCAGAAAATGTCCCCAGTAGGGTTGAGCGAAACGGATTGTTCATTTTCATAAGTTGCCGACTTTTGGCAAAGTCGGGTTTCATGAAACCCGATCCCTGTGTGGAGTCAGCCATGCGGTACTCGACTTTCGCACCAAAGTCGTGTTTCAATGACGCGAAAAGCGCCATTTCTCAGCCAATAAAGGTGGACGCAGAGTGTGGGCAGCGTGATGACATAGGTCTCAGTCCCCACCATCTTAGAGAAGGGCATTGCAGTGATTGGCTTGCTTTCTGCGGCATCACAGGGGCTATAAAGGGGCGTTCCCGCCGACCGCCATCTTAGTGCTGCTGATCTGAGCATAGGGAGAGGTTGCTGCCGCTTCGTCAGAAGCAGGGATAGCGTTAGGCAGGGTACATTAACCCCCAAACCTCTTGTGCTATAGCGATTTCCACTGTTCAACACCACCTTTTGTTTGCAGGGACAGTGGAGGCTAAATTTTTTTTTCCTCAGCGCTGTAGCTCATTGGGCTGCCCTAGTAGGCTCCCTGATAGCTGCATTGCTGTTTCTACGCCGCTGTGCAAACCAACTGCTTTTTTCAAAGCACAAATCCTGTTGCTCCTTCCTTTCGGCACAGCTATCTTGTTTGTTTGTCCACACTTTTGGCTTTTTTGTGCAGCAGTCCACTCCTTGTTATTGCTGCCTGCAATACTTTGCTGAGATTACTGCAGGGAGATAGTAATTGTAGGACAGTCCCTTTTTTTTTTTCGTTATATCTCTTCAAGCCACTTTCTGCCACAGAAAATATACTCTAATACAGTGGTCCAGATTTATTCACTAGTCTCCCTGAACAAAAAAAAAATAAAGGGTGCAGATTAAAATTGACAAATCTGCATCAGTGGCAGTCCTGTGTGTGGCATCTTTGTCTCATTTTCTGGCACAGAAAACATACAGTCTAACAGTGGTTTTTTAACAAAAAGAGAAATTGGAGTGACAAAATCCACCAGAAAATAATAAAATCCAAAGAGTTTATTGTATAAACAATTACATATATGGCACTGTAAAAAATGTGTATAACACCATAAAAACAGGACATCAGCTGTATTGAAGCAAAACTCAGATGCAGCACCACATGCAGACCGACCGGACACCAAGGTAAGAAGCCAATATTAAATTGAAAAAAGTGCTCGTGCAATAAGTATAATTTATACTTTAAGTGCTAATACCAGGGATAGCCATAGAGAATTTTCACAGAGTCATAGTGACCGCTAGTGCCAAACTACACTATCAATAACCTCCCATGGCATGCATAAATCATATCAGACTAAGTGATTACTTCTTACCCATCTCTGTCAGGTCGGCCGCACGTGTACCCCTATGCGCGTTTCGCGTGGGCTTCGTCAGGGGGGCTGTGATGGTGTGAGTACGTCCCTATCTCCCTTTTTATATATATACGGACTCCCCGTCCAGCTGTGAGAGATCTCTCTGATCGGCGCATGTCTTCCGCATGCAGGACCCGGAAGTCGCGTCACATCGAAGGCGCCAAGATGGATGTGCGGGTCACCGGGAACACCGGATGACGTCACTGACCCGCACACATCATCAAGCGGCGCCAAGACGACGCGCCGGCAATTCCCGTGCAGTCGACATGCGCACAAGAGGTCTCTCAGTGAGTATATCATATGAACACTCCAGCCGATCAAACCATATTCCTATTGCATCCTATCACTTAATGTGCAAATACCGCAGTGAATAAAAACGGAGGGGAAAGAAAATTAATCACTTGTCCCCTCTATAACAAGAAAAATCTATAATGTACATAGAATGTGAAAACACAATAATACATATACGCAAAGTGCTACAATCATATACAATTAATAATAATAATGATAATTCAAGTGCAACAAAATATAATATAAAAAATACTAAATAACAACCATAGTGATATAACAACAGTGATCATGGACATAGGATGCTGATATAATTATTGATCTTGTATTGTCCACTGCAGAAATGCATCCTAGGTGGTAATCCAGTTTGTTATCCCATCACGGGGAGCCCATAAAGGAGAAGTTCAGATATGCTTATTGACAAAGAGTGACTTACTAAAATAAAAAGGACAAAAACACACACTCATTAAAAATCCAGAATTATAAAAAGGAGGAGAAGCTTAATTGCTCATTTAAACCCGCCGGGGCTAATGTTCCCAGGACAGTGATCCAACGACATTCTTTTTGTGTAAGAAGTCGTATCGCATCACCGCTTCTCACCCCCATGTGAACTCGGTCAATCCCAAAAATCCTAAGACTAGCCGGATTACAATTGTGTTTTAATTTAAAATGTCTTGGTAATGACTTAAGGTTTCCCACATCCTCCATGTCTTGGGCGGCCCTTATATCCCTCACGTGCTCTCGTGTTCGCACTCGTAGCTCACGTGAGGTCAGCCCTATATATACCTTGTTGCAACCACATCTCACGTATTATACTACATGGGTTGTTGTACAAGTGATATACTCATTAATGTTAAAACTTTTTTGGCCGTCCATTGACACAAAGGATGTTGCTCGAACATGGTTCCTACAAGCAAGGCAATTCTGACATGGAAAAAATCCTCTCCTCTTTTTGTCATTACCAAACATACTAGGTGGTTTAGTAACATAATGGCTTTTCACGAGCATATCCTTAAGATTGCAGCTTCTCCGAGCCGTCATCAATGGTTCCACCGGCAATTCCCTACCCAAGGTAGTATCTGTCATTAATACTGGCCAATGTTTTTGGAGAATAGTTCTCATGGTTCCCCATTGTTGGTTCAATGTAGAAATAAACCTTACTCCTGCATTGCTTGATTTCTCCTTATTTTGTGGACAGAGAAGTTGCCCCCTCTCAGACCTCTTCACTCTTGAGTACCCTCTTCTTATACTATGCCCACTGTAGCCTCGGGCCCTAAACCTGTGCCCAAGGTCCGAAGCCTGCACCTCAAATAGCTCATCCGAAGAACATATCCTTCGGGCCCGTAAAAATTGCCCTACTGGAATTGCTTTAATTGTCGAGCCCAGGTGTGCAGATGATGCATGCATTAAGGCATTGACTGATGTCTCTTTGCGATATAGATCTGTCATGATCAAACCATCCTTCTGCACCCTAAGCTCGATGTCCAAAAAGGAAATTCTTTCTTGATGATGGTTATACGTGAGTTTGATATTGTAATTATTGCGATTCAACCCCACCATAAAATCATGAAGCTCATCAACCGTACCAGGCCAGATAAACAGGATATCGTCTATATATCTGAACCACCCTGCTACCTGGGGGACGGCGTGTGCACCGCCGCAAAACAAACCCCTCTCCCAGAAACCTAGGAAGAGATTTGCATATGACGGCGCACACGCCGCCCCCATGGCGGTACCCCATGTCTGAAGAAAAAAACGATCTTTAAAAGTAAAAAAATTATGGGTGAGGATGAATCGCAACAAGTCCAATATCAATTCTCTTAGGTCTGCATCCATATTGCTTGAGATAAAATTCTGTAGCCCTAATACCATCATCATGGCAAATGCTGGTGTACAACGCCTCTACGTCTGCTACTACAAGATGCATGTCTGATTCAAGAGATAGACCATCCAGACGCCTCAGGATGTCCGTAGTGTCCCTGACATAGGAGGGCAGCATCTCCACTTGAGGCTTAAGGTAGAGCTCTATGAATTTACATATTGTTCCCGGTGACCAGCACCGCCATCTTGGCGCCTTCGATGTGACGCGACTTCCGGGTCCTGCATGCGGAAGACATGCGCCGATCAGAGAGATCTCTCACAGCTGGACGGGGAGTCCGTATATATATAAAAAGGGAGATAGGGACGTACTCACACCATCACAGCCCCCCTGACGAAGCCCACGCGAAACGCGCATAGGGGTACACGTGCGGCCGACCTGACAGAGATGGGTAAGAAGTAATCACTTAGTCTGATATGATTTATGCATGCCATGGGAGGTTATTGATAGTGTAGTTTGGCACTAGCGGTCACTATGACTCTGTGAAAATTCTCTATGGCTATCCCTGGTATTAGCATTTAAAGTATAAATTATACTTATTGCACGAGCACTTTTTTCAATTTAATATTGGCTTCTTACCCTGGTGTCCGGTCGGTCTGCATGTGGTGCTGCATCTGAGTTTTGCTTCAATACAGCTGATGTCCTGTTTTTATGGTGTTATACACATTTTTTACAGTGCCATATATGTAATTGTTTATACAATAAACTCTTTGGATTTTATTATTTTCTGGGGGATTTTGTCCCTCCAATTTCTCTTTTTGTTAAAAATCCTGTGTGGAGTGGTTCCATGGCTAATGCCTGTGGTGGCTGGGATATGTAGGCCTGCGGTCACCGGCGTTTATATATATTTATACTGTCCTAAAGGTCTTTTGTTTTCAGTCTAACAGCGGGCCTGATTTCTTGCCAATTCTCACATAAAAAAAAAAAAATTAGTGGGAGATTAAGATTGGCATTTCTGCTTTGGTGCCAGTGCTGTATGTGGCATCTGTCTCTAATTTTGTGCCACAGAAACCCTAGTGTGTAATACTGGGCCAGATTTTTTTTAAACTCTCCCAGGAAAAAAAAATAGGTGGAGATTAATATTGGCATTTCTGCTTCGGTGCCAGTCCTGTGTGTGACACCTGTCTCTAATTTTGTGCCACAGAAACCCTAGTGTGTAATACTGGGCCAGATTTTTTTTTCAATCCTCCCTGAAAAAAATAAATAGTGAGAGATTAAAATTGGCATTTCTGCTTCGGTGCCTGTTCTGTGTGTGCCACCTGTCTCTAATTTTGTGCCACATTAAACTTAGTGTGTAACACTGGGCCAGATTTCTTTTAAATTCTCCCTGAAAAAAAAATTGTGGGAGATTAAGATTGGCATTTCTGCTTTGGTGCCAGTCCTGTGTGTGCCACCTGTCTCTAATTTTGTGCCACATTAAACCTAGTGTGTAACACTGGGCCAGATTTCTTTCAAATTCTCCGGGAAAAAAAAATAGTGGGAGATTAAGATTGGCATTACTGCTTCAGTGCCATTCCTGTGTGTGCCACCTGTCTCTAATTTTGTGCCACATTAAACCTAGTGTGTAACACTGGGCCAGATTTCTTTTAAATTCTCCCTGAAAAAAAAATAGTGGGAGATTAAGATTGGCATTTCTGCTTCGGTGCTATTCCTGTGTGTGCCACCTGTCTCAAATTTTGTGCCACATTAAACCTAGTGTGTAAACACTGGGCCAGATTTCTTTCAAATTCTCCCGGTAAAAAAAAAATAGTGGGAGATTAAGATTGGCATTACTGCTTCGGTGCCATTCCTGTGTGTGCCACCTGTCTCTAATTTTGTGCCACATTAAATCTAGTGTGTAATACTGGGACAGATTTCTTTTAAATTCTCCCTGAAAAAAAAATAGTGGGAGATTAAGATTGGCATTTCTGCTTCGGTGCCAGTCCTGTGTGTGCCACCTGTCTCTAATTTTGTGCCACATTAAACCTAGTGTGTAACATTGGGGAAGATTTCTTTTAAATTCTCCCTGAAAAAAAAATAGTGGGAGATTAAGATTGGCATTTCTGCTTCGGTGCCTGTTGTGAATTCTGTGGCCAAGCTCCCTCCTGTGGTCGTGAGTGGTACTGCGGCTGGTTCTGTCTATAAGCTTCCTTTGGTGGATGAGAGTGGTACTGCGGCTTCTGAGTTTCCTTCCTCAGGTGATGAGGTTAAGTCATTAGGTGCTGCTCTATTTAACTCCACCTGGTGCTTTGATCCTGGCCTCCAGTCAATGTTCTAGTATTGGTCTTGCTTCCTCCTGGATCGTTCCTGTGGCCTCTCTATCCTGCATAAGCTAAGTTCTGCTTGTATTATTTTTGTTTTGCTATATTTTCTGTCCAGCTTGCTATATTGGTTTTTCTTGCTTGCTGGAAGCTCTGAGACGCAGAGGGAGCACCTCCGTACCGTTAGTCGGTGCGGAGGGTCTTTTTGCCCCTCTGCGTGGTTGTTTGTAGGTTTTTGTGTTGACCGCAAAGCTATCTTTCCTATCCTCGGTCTATTCAGTAAGTCGGGCCTCACTTTGCAAAATCTATTTAATCTCTGTGTTTGTATTTCATCTTAACTCACAGTCATTATATGTGGGGGGCTGCCTTTTCCTTTGGGGAATTTCTCTGAGGCAAGGTAGGCTTATTTTTCTATCTTCAGGGCTAGTTAGTTTCTCAGGCTGTGAAGAGTTGCATAGGGAGCGTTAGGGGCAATCCACGGCTACCTCTAGTGTGGTGTGTTAGGATTAGGGATTGCGGTCAGCAGAGTTTCCACGTCTCAGAGCTCGTCCTATGTTTTTTGGTAAATGTCAGGTCACCTTGTGTGCTCTGAACTTCAAAGTCCATTGTGGTTCTGAATTACCTGTTCATAACAGGTGCCAGTCCTTTGTGTGCCACCTGTCTCTAATTTTGTGCCACATTAAACCTAGTGTGTAATACTGGGCCAGATTTCTTTTAAATTCTCCCTGAAAAAAAAAATAGTGGGAGATTAAGATTGGCATTTCTGCTTCGGTGCCAGTCCTGTGTGTGCCACCTGTCTCTAATTTTGTGTCACAGAAAACCTAGTGTGTAACGCTGGGCCAGATTTCTTTTAAATTCTCCCTGGAAAAAAAACAAATAGTGGGAGATTAAGATTCTGCCTCAGTGCCAGTGCTGTGTGTGGCATCTGTCTCTAATTTTGTGCCACAGAACATATATTGTATAAGAGTGGGCCACATTTCTTCAATATTCTCCCAAAAAAAATAAAAAGGGGGAGATTTTAATTGTTAGTGTCTGCATCAGCGTTAGTCCTGTTAGTGCCATATCTGTCTGCCACTGAAGCTGTGTACTGTTATACATTGGGCCTGATTTTCCCTGCAGTCTCACCCACCTATGAAGGGATATATAAATCCAACAGAAGTTTGAGTTCACCTTGTAACTGGTTTTACAGTAACAAATACCGTTAGTTTGGTTACGTTTTTCAAACAATGAAGAAGTCTGGTGGAAGAGGTCGTGGCCGTGGGCGGTCATTGCCAGCTGGTAATGATGGTAGTGATGGTGGAGCATCAGGTGGTCGTGGTAAAAGCAATATAGCACCTAAGTCTCGAGTTGCTGAGCCAGGTTCGTCGTCTGGCTACACAAGGCCTCGAACGCTCCCTTTTCTGGGAGTAGGAAAACCGCTTTTAAAGCCGGAGCAGCAAGAACAAGTTTTGGCTTTCCTTGCTGACTCTGCCTCTAGCTCTTTCGCCTCCTCTTCTGAAACTGCTAAATGTAAAAGCAGCGCGTCGTTAGTGGATGTTCACGGTCAGGGACAAGTCACTTCCTTGTCTTCTTCACCAAGAACAACAGAGAAGGATGCGTCAGGCGACACAACGGGTTACTCCATGGAGCTCTTTACACATACCGTTCCTGGGTTAGAAAGTGAAACAGTTAACAGGCCATGCCCATTACAAGTTGAATCGGACATGGAGTGCACAGATGCACAGCCACAGCCAGATTACTATGCTGTTCCTTTGACTCAGACCAGAACATTGCCCTCGCAGTGTACTGATCCAGAATGAGACCCTGATGAGACTATGGTGCCCCGTCACGAACGCTATACCACCGGCTTACACGGTGACACAGACGAAGTTGCACACGAGATAGAAGAGGAGGTCATATATGACCCAGTTGTTGACCCCGATTGGCAGCCATAGGGGGAACAGGGTGCAGGCGGCAGTAGCTCTGAAGCGTAGGAGGAGGAGCCGCAGAAGGCATCAACATCGTAACAGGTTCCATCTGCCAGGCCCGTATCTAGCCAAAAACGCGTGGCAAAACCAAAACCAGTTGTAGGGCAGTGTGGACATCTGGTTAAAGAAGCACAGTCTGCAATGCCTGAAAAGGTATCTGATAGTAGAAAGAGTGCAGTCTGGCATTTTTTTAAACAACATCCAAATGATCAGCGCAAAGTCATCTGTCAAAAATGTTCAACTACCTTAAGCAGAGGTCAGAATCTTAAAAGTCTAAATACAAGTTGCATGCGTAGACATTTAACCACCAGGCATTTGCAAGCCTGAACTCACTACCAAACGTCCCTTAAGGTTGTAGCACCCTCGGCTTATGAAGCTAGTCAGCAACGCTACATCCCTTCCCTCACTGTAAGCCCACCATTTCCCGCACCACCTGCAGTAAATGTGCAGATTTTGTCGCCAGGTCAAAGCAGTCAGGGAATCACCAGTTTCGTATTAGGAAACACTGCATGTAGGGCACCAGCAAGAATACCATCTCCAACTCTCTCTCAGTCTGCCATGTCCACCGGCACCGCCGCTAGTTCCACGATCTGCAGCTCTCCAGTCCAGCTCACCCTACATGAGACTCTCGTTAGGAAAAGGAAGTACTCATTCTCGCATCCGTGTACACAGGGTTTGAACGCCCACATTGCTAGACTAATCTCATTAGAGATGATGCCCTACCGGTTAGTTGAAAGCAAAGCTTTCAAAGCCCTGATTGACTACGCTGAACCACGCTACGAGCTACCCAGTCGACACTTCTTTTCGAGAAAAGCCATCCCAGCCCTCCACCAGCATGTAAAACACCGCATCGTCCATGCACTCAGGCAATCTGTGAGTACAAACGTGCACCTGACAACAGATGCATGGACCAGTAGGCAAGGCCAGGGACGTTACGTGTCCATCACGGCACACTGGGTTAATGTGGTGGATGCAGGGTCCACAGGGGACAGCAATATTGGGACAGTTCTGCCTAGCCCACGGTCTAGGAAACAGTTGGTTGTAGGCGTTCGCCCCCCTCCTCCTCCTCCTCGTCCTCCTGCAGAAGCGAGAGCTCGTCCACAGACCGCAGTCGCACGACCACTCCATCCGCAGCTGCCACTGTTGCACACAAGGTGTCCCATTATGGGACAGCTAGTGGCAAGCATCAGCAGGCTGTATTGGCAATGAAGTGTTTGGGTGACAACTGACACACCGCGGAAGTTCTGTCCGAGTTCTTGCAGCAAGAAACTCAGTCATGGCTGGGCAGTGTACATCTTGAGGCAGGCAAGGTAGTCAGTGATAACGGAAGGAATTTTATGGCTGCCATAGCCCTTTCCCAACTGAAACACATTCCTTGCCTGGCTCACACCTTAAACCTGGTGGTGCAGTGCTTCTTGAAAAGTTATCCGGGGTTACCCAACCTGCTCCTCAAAGTGCGCAGACTTTGCACGCATATCCGCCGTTCGCCCGTACACTCCAGCCACATGCAGAACCATCAGCGGTCTTTGAACCTTCCCCAGCATCGCCTAATCATCTACGTTGCAACAAGGTGGAACTCCACACTGCACATGCTTGAGAGACTGTGCGAACAGAGGCGTGCTGTTATGTATTTTTGGGAGGATACACATACACGGGCAGGCAGTTGGATGGCAGACATGGAGTTGTCAGGTGTGTAGTGGTTGAAAGTACAAGACCTGTGTCAAGTCCTTCAGTGTTTTGAGGAATGCACACGGCTGTTTAGTGCAGACAACACCATAATAAGCTTGAGCATCCCCCTAATGCGTCTGCTGATGCAAAGTTTGACGCACATAAAGGAGCAGGCATCTGCAGCCGAGGAAGAGGAAAGCCTTGATGACAGTTAGCCATTGTCTTGTCAGGGCAATCTACAGGACGAGGTAGCGGGCGAAGAGGAGGACGACGAGGAGGATGATGGGGATGAGTATTTTTTGAATGAGGAAGCTTCTCCGGGGCCAATAGAAACTGGTGGCATTGCAAGGCCGGGTTCAGGTTTTTTGAGGGAGACAAGTGACGTAGATTTGCCTGAAACTGCCCCTCAACCCAGCACAACCGCAGATTTGACAACTGGAAGTTTGGCCCACATGGCGGATTATGCCTTACGTATCCTCAAAAGGGACCCACGCATTATTAAAATGATGACCGATGACAATTACTGGTTGGCCTGCCTCCTTGATCCTCGCTATAAAGGCAAATTGCAAAATATCATGCCACATGAGAACCTCGAACAAATATTAGCAACCAAACAAGCAACCCTTGTAGACCGTTTGATTCAGGCATTCCCAGCACACAGTGCCGGTGATGGTTCTCACACGAGCTGCAGGGGGCAAAAGGGCAGAGGTGTTAGAGTTGCACAAATCAGAAGTGGCGTTGGACAGAGGGGTTTTCTGACCAGGTTGTGGAGTGATTTCGCAATGACCGCAGACAGGACAGGTACTGCAGCATCAATTCAAAGTGACAGGAGACAACATTTGTCCAATATGGTTACTAACTATTTTTCATCCCTTACCGATGTTCTCCCTCAACCGTCATTCCCATTTTATTACTGGGCATCCAAAATAGACACCTGGCCAGAATTGGCAGAATATGCATTGCAGGAGCCTGCTTGCCCAGCAGCTAGTGTGCTATCAGAAAGAGTATTCAGTGCTGCTGGTTCAATATTGACCGAAAAAAGGACTCGTCTAGCTAGCCAAAATGTTGATGATCTAACCTTCATTAAAATGAACCACTCATGGATTTCGAATTATTTTGCCCCACCTTTCCCGGCTGACACCTAGCTTTCCTATAAAAAGTCTTGCTTGTGGACTGGTCTTACTGACTGTTCCAATCTCTTAATCTGCAGCAGCTGTTTGTCCAGCATACGACATGTTTACACCTTCCTAAATGCGCTAACTCCCCCCCACGGGGCCGTGGTCTCGCCACTTGGTGCAAGCACACGTAAGAGTGCCGTTTGTCTGAAGAGGTGGGTGTGCCCGCTTTTGGCCGACGGCACTGCCACTGGGTCCCTCATAGTACAATAAAGCGTCTCTGGCGGTGGTGGTGCGCAACCAATGTCAGACACACCGTTGTAACATGAAGGGCCCTGGGCCTGTACCGCCGGCCACGAGAGAGTTTCCCCCCCCCCAGCTCAAACAGTGCTCTACCACTTGCAAAATTATCTCTCACAGCTCCACCAATGTTTAGTCTATGCGCTGACATCCTTCAATGCCTGGCACTGACAATACCAATTTGTTGACATGTATGATGCTAGTTAAAATAGTCAGGGTCAGTGTCCTATATTGACACCAGTAAATACTTAGCGGCGCCAAATTACTATGTCTGAAACTCAGCAGAGGAACCCACCCCTGTACCTAAGTATGCCACCCTTTTTTGGGGGGGTTTAGTTGTTTTGAGAGACATTAACATCTATTTATTTTTGGGGAGTACTAACTCTGTCAGACACTCCTTCCAATCGTCCTCCGCTGAACAAACCAATGCTGCCTGTGTACCCCTGCAAGATAATTCGAACTGCATTGAGCCTAATTTTTTTTATTTTAGGACTACTAAGTCTGTCTGTGGTCCCTTCTTCCAATAGTCCTCCGCTGACCACACCAATGCCGACCGTGTACCCATGTACCTTTTTTCAACCTGCAGTGAGCCAACTTTGTGGTGTAAGGCCTACTAGCAGTGTCTGTTTGCGCCACTTAATACAGCTGCTCTCCAATAAAGAAAAAAAAAAGGCTGGTTTTCAGCCTATCAGAATTATAAAACTGCATTGGGGCCACAAGTTTCGTTGTGGTCTACAAACTGATTCTTCCGCTCCAAGGTGTTCTCCAGGTTGCCTTTCCTGAGCTTCAATCTTCAGGCTCTCGATAAATAGTTTTTTAATGTATCAACTGCAGTGGGGCTACTAGTTGGGTTGGGGCCTACTACCAGTGTATGCCGCTCCAAGGTGTTCTCCAGGTTGCCTTTCCTGAGCTTCAATCTGCAGGCTCTTGTTAAATAGTTGTTAAATGGAACAACTGCATTTGGCCTACTAGTTGGGTTGGGGCCTACTTATGGTGTATGCCGCTCCAAGGTGTTCTCCAGGTTGCCTTTCCTGAGTTTCAATCTTCAGGCTCTTGTTAAATAGTTGTTAAATGGAACAACTGCATTTGGCCTGCTAGTTGGGTTGGGGTCTACTACCAGTGTCTGCCGCACCAAGGTGTTCTCCTGGTTGCCTTTCCTGTGCTTCAATCTTCAGGCTCTTGTTAAATAGTTTTTTAATCGAACAACTGCAGTGGGGCTACTAGTTTGTTTGGGGCCTACTAACGGTGTCTGCCGCTCCAAGGTGTTCTCCAGGTTGCCTTTCCTGAGCTTCAATCTTCAGGCTCTCGTTAAATAGTTTTTTAATTGAACAATTGCAGTGAGGCTACTAGTTGGGATGGGGCCTACTACCAGTGTATGCCGCTCCAAGGTGTTCTCCAGGTTGCCTTTCCTGAGCTTCAATCTTCAGGCTTTTGTTAAAGAGTTGTTAAATGGAACAACTGCATTTGGCCTACTAGTTGGGTTGGGGCCTACTACCAGTGTATGCCACTCCAAGGTGTTCTCCTGGTTGCCTTTCCTGAGCTTCAATCTTCAGGCTCTCGTTAAATAGTTTTTTAATGGAACAACTGCAGTGGGGCTACTAGTTGGGTTGGGGCCTACTACCAGTGTATGCCGCTCCAAGGTGTGCTCCAGGTTGCCTTTCCTGAGCTTCAATCTTCAGGCTCTCATTAAATAGTTTTTAAATCGAACAACTGCAGTGAGGCTACTAGTTTGGTTGGGGCCTACTAACGGTGTCTGCCGCTCCAAGGTGTTCTCCAGGTTGCCTTTCCTGAGCTTCAATCTTCAGGCTCTCGTTAAATAGTTTTTTAATCGAACAATTGCAGTGGGGCTACTAGTTGGGTTGGAGCCTACTACCAGTGTATGCCGCTCCAAGGTGTTCTACAGGTTGCCTTTCCTGAGCTTCAATCTTCATGCTCTTGTTAAATAGTTGTTAAATGGAACAACTGCATTTGGCCTACTAGTTGGGTTGGGGCCTACTACCAGTGTATGCCGCTCCAAGGTCTTCTCCAGGTTGCCTTTCCTTAGCTTCAATCTTCAGGCTCTTGTTAAATAGTTTTTTAATGGAACAACTGCAGTGGGGCCACTAATTGGGTTGGGGCCTACTACCAGTGTCTGCCACTCCAAGGTGTTCTCCTGGTTGCCTTTCCTGAGCTTCAATCTTCAGGCTCTAGTTAAATAGTTGTTGAAACAACACTGCATTAGGCCTACAAGTTGGGTCTGGTTTCTACAAACGGTGTCTTCTGCTCCAAGGTGTTCTCCAGGTTGCCTTTCCCTAGCTTCTATCTTCAGGCTCTCGTTAAATTGTTTTTAATATAACACTGCATTTGGCCTACTTGTTTTGTTGGCCCTACCAATGGTGTCTGCTGCTCCTAGATGTTCTCCTACCCTGAACAAACCAGTGCCACCTGTTTACTACTGTTACCAATTTTGAACTGCATTTAGCCTACTTACTGATTTTGGCCTACTCACTGTGTCAGCCTCTCATTACAGTTGTACTCCACTGAACAAAGCAATTCCCCCTGGTTAGTCCTGTTACCAATTTTGAACTGCATTTAGCCCACTTTATTCTTTGGGCCTATATCTTTGTTTCCTCCTCATCCTGCCCATTGCCCAGCCAGTGATAGATGAGTCCGCTGGTACATTGACCCAGAACGCTACATTCCCCGTGCACGCTACACAGCAAGAATGTGACCCTGCTGAAAGTCAGGCTCCCCTTCCCGCATACTATAACACCTTACACGGGGACAAAGAGGAAGGTGCAGATGAAAGTGCAGGTTCCTTCATCAGGTGGGGGGGGAATACTCATTGGCAACGTCACTGGCACAGGGCCCCTCATAGTACGCAAAAAGTGTTGCTGCCGGTGGGAGGCGCCCCCGCCGTGCAAACACACCGCCGTACTTTGAGGGGCCCTGTGCCAGTGCCAATGCCAACGAGTGGGCCCCCCCTGCTTGCTCAGGATCACAGCACTTGCAAAGTTTATATACTTACCTCTCCCTGCTCCACTGCCCTGAGGTGGTCCAGATTACCTGGGCCCACTAAATACTTGAACCAGCCCTACCCCCCACAACTTTAGCCAAATGACCCCCAATTTCCAATGCCTAACTATTATTATAAGGTAAATCAAGATTGACAAGCTTCAGTAACAAGAATGGATGTTTTTGCCATTAAATTGGGCACTGTAGGTGTTTTCCTGGCCTCCAGTCACTGCCGACTATGATTCCCCATTGACTTGCATTGGGTATCGTGTTTCGGTCGATCCACCACTTTTCGCGATAATCGGCCGATTCAACTCGACTCGACTTTTGAGATAGTCGGGTTTCGCGAAACCCGACTCGACCCTAAAAAACTAAAAGTCGCTCAACCCTAGTCCCCAGCGGTCAGGAAAACAGTGTCTAGTGGTTGTAGGAGGAGGTACACTAGACATGGTGACGTTTTCCTACAAATTATCCTTCAAGGGGGACAATTGCCATAAGCCCATCCACTCTTACGGTAGAGCTTTGCATGGATTCTGGGGCGGAGTGCAACTTCATGTCTTCTGCCTTTGCTCAACGGCATGCAATACCCCTGGTAATGCTCACCGAAACAGTGACCGTACGAGTGGTGAATGGGTCGACGCTGCCCTCACCGATAACACACCAGACCATCTCATTTACTCTTTCTATGTCGCAAACCCATCAGGATATTATCTCTTTACTGGTCATTTCTGAGGGAATTGATGAGGTCCTGTTAGGGATACCTTGTCTACGGTACCATTTCCTTCATATTGAGTGGTCCACAGGGACAATTTTGGGATGGAGTGAAAATGTGAGGGTAGATGTCAGAGGGAGTGGGTTCAGGTTGCTACTACTGAGGTAGCCGCAGATCTTACCTCTCTGCCCAAGCACTATTGGCCCTATGCGGATGTGTTCTCCAAGAGGGCTGTGGAGACTCTTCTGCCTCACCGCCCCTATGACTGTCCTATTGACCTCTTGCCTGGTGCTGAGCCTCCCTGGGGTCAAGTCTATCCATTATCTCTCCCGGAGATGGAGGCAATGTCTCAATACATCCAGGAGAATCTGGCAAGAGGATTCATTAGGAAGTCAGTTTCACCCGCAGGGGCTGGGTTCGTCTTCGTGTAGAAAAAGAATGGAGAATTATGTCCATGCATAGACCACAGGGGCCTTAACACCATCAAAGTTAAGAATAAGTACCCTCTGCCACTTATATCTGAGCTCTTTGATAGGTTGTAGGGGGCTAGGGTATTTACTAAGCTTGATCGGCGGGGTGCTTACAACTTGATTCGCATCTGTTAGGGGGATGAATGGCATGAAGACGGCGTTTAACACCAGGGACATGCACTATGAATACCTGGTGATGCCTTTTGGTCTCTGTAATGCTGCTGCTGTTTTCCAAGACTTTATTAATGATATCTTCTTGGATATGCTCACCACATTTGTCGTAGTCTATCTGGATGATATTCTCATCTACTCTCCAGATATAGACTCTCATCGGAGAGATGTTTGCAAAGTCTTCGACCACTTACGGGCAAACTCCCTCTATGCCAAGTTGGAGAAGTGTGTGTTTGAGCAGGAGTCCTTGCCTTTCCTGGGCTATATAATCTACGCCCGGGGGTTAACCATGGATCCTGCCAAACTACAGGCTGTGATGGACCGGCAGGAACCCAAATTCTCTCAAAGTGGGGCAGCGCTTTATAGGGTTCATCAACTATTATCGCCAGTTTATTCCCAACTTCTCAACCTTGGTAGGTACCTGGTTGCCCTCAACAAGAAGGGAGCTAATCCCAAATTGTCGTCGTCAGAGTTCTCCAAGGCCTTCCTCTCTATCAAGTCACACTTCGCTAGCGCTCCCATTTTACATCGCCCTGATGTTGATAAACCATTTATCATGGAGGTGGATGCCTCTTCTGTCGGTGCTGGAGAAGTCCTCTTCCAGAAGGATGCTCAAGGTTGGAAGCATCCTTGCTTCTTCTTCTCCAAGTCCTTCTCACCGGCAGAGAGGAATTATTCCATCGGGGACAGGGAGTTGCTAGCCATGAAGTTGGCCTTTTCGGTGTGGAGACACCTCCTGGAGGGGGCTCGCTATCCCTTCCAAGTATTCGCCGACCACAAAAATTTGGTATATTTACAAACTGCCCAGCGGATAAACTCTCGCCAGGCCATATGGTCCCTGTTCTTCTCCCGGTTCCACTTCACCCTCCATTTTCTCTCCAGGGAGAAGAACACTCATGCCGACGCTCTCTCGCGCTCCTTAGTGTCATCAAAGGAGGAAGAGGAGGAGCCTCGGCTTATTGTCCCTTCTGAGAGCCTGAGAACTGTTGTCCCGGTTTCACTAGAGTCTGTGCCTCCAGGCAAGACTTTTGTTCCACCTAATTTGCGACCAGAGGTTCTCTCTTGGGCCCAATCCTCCAGGGTGGATGGACATTTTGGGACTAAGAGGACATCTGAGCTGCTGGCGAGGACATACTGGTCGCCGCATATGGCCCGTGACATCGGAGACTATATTCGGGCATGTGTCTCCTGCGCCAAGAATAAGTCTCCTCGACAATGGCCTGCTGGGTTACTTTACCCCCTGCCGGTGGCGGACAGGCCCTAGGAAATGGTCGGGATGGACTTTGTGGTGGGTTTACCCAAGTTCTATGTCTGTATGCTTGGTTGAATGTGGACACCTCTCTCAGCAAAGCCTACATATGGGTTGGCCGGAACCAAGTGTGATTAGATGTAATTAAAAACCAGATGGTGAAGGGAGGAGTGCTCAGTCAGTAAGCTAGAAATGACAGAAAAACGACTGGCACATCCAAACTAGTGTGAATAGGTGCATACCAGGAACAGCTACCTCCATATATAATATACAAAAACACATGTGGTTTTTAATTACATCTAATCACACTTGGTTCCAGCCAACCCATATGTAGGCTTTGCTGAGAGAGGTGCCCACATTCACTCAAGCATACAGACATTAGCCTTCGGTAAGTGTTCACATTTGGACAGGGAGGTCAGGTAACCATCAGTTTAATGAGACCACCTTGACAATGGTTGATGGGCTTACACTATTTAGCCAAATTCTGTGCTAAGCGTCTCAAAAAAAAATGTTTCCTAATGTTCAAAAAGCCATTTTGCTATTCATATTTCATGTATTTCATATTTGACGTGTTTTGGCACGATAGAGTGAAACCTTTGGCAAAGTCGGGTTTCATGAAACCCATCCCGATCCCAGTGTGGGATCGGCCATGCGGTATGCGATATTCGCGCCAAAGTCGCGTTTCATATGACGCATTCAGCGCCATTTCTCAGCCAATGAATGTGGACGCAGAGTGTGGGCAGCGTGATGACATAGGTCTCAGTCCCCACCATCTTAGAGAAGGGCATTGCAGTGATTGGCTTGCTTTCAGCGGTGTCACAGGGGCTGTAAAGGGGTGTGCACGCCGACCGCCATCTTACTTCTGCCGATCTGAGCATAGGGAGAGGTTGCTGCAGCTTTGTCAGAAGCAGGGATATTGTTAGGGAGCGAATATTAACCCCCAAACCGCTTGTGCTGTAGCGATTTCCACTGTCCAACACCACCTTTTCTTTGCAGGGACAGTGGAGGCTAGATTTCTGTGCATCAGCTCTGTAGCTTATAAGGCTCCCTGATAGCTGCATTGCCGTTTGTACACCGCTGTGCAAACCAACTGCTTTTTTCAAAGCAAAAATCCTGTTGCTTCTTTCTGCACAGTTCTCTTGTTTCTTTGTTTGTCCATACTTTTGTGTGCAGCAGTCCTTTTTACTGCTGGCTGCCATACTTGTCCTGAGATCATTGTAGGGAGGTTGTTATTGTAGCACAGTCCCTATATATATATATATATATATATATATATATATATATATATATTTGCTAGCCACTGTTTGCCACTGAAGCTGTGTAGTGTAATACAGTGGGCCTGATTTTCCCAGCAGTCTCCCACACCTATTAAGGGAAATTTCTATTGCCACTAAGTGCATCTGCGTCAGTCCTGTTTGTGGCAGATCTGTCAGCCACTTTCTGACACTGAAACTGAGTAGTGTAATACAGTGGGCCTGATTTTCCCAGCAATCTCCCACACCTATAAAAGGGAAATTTCTATTGCCACTAAGTGCATCTGCGTGAGTCCTGTTTGTGGCATATCTGTCGGCCACTTTCTGATACTGAAACTGTGTAGTGTAATACAGTGGGCCTGATTTTCCCAGCAGTCTCTCCCACCTATAAAAGGAAATTTCTATTGCCACTAAGTGAATCTGCGTGAGTCCTGTTTGTGGCTATCTGTCAGCCACTTTCTGACACAGAAACTGTGTAGTGTAATTCAGTGGGCCTGATTTTCCCAGCAGTCTCCCACACCTATAAAGGGAAATTTCCATTGCCACTAAGTGCATCTGCGTGAGTCCTGTTTGTGGCATATCTGTCAGCCACTTTCTGACACAGAAACTGTGTAGTGTAATACAGTGGGCCTGATTTTCCCAGCAGTCTCCCACACCTATAAAGGGAAATTTCTATTGCCACTGAGTGCATCTGCGTGAGTCCTGTATGTGGCATATCTGTCAGCCACTTTCTGACACAGAAACTGTGTAGTGTAATACAGTGGGCCTGATTTTCCCAGCAGTCTCCCACATCTATAAAGGTAAATTTCTATTGCCACTAAGTGCATCTGCGTGAGTCCTGTTTGTGGCATATCTGTCAGCCACTTTCTGACACAGAAACTGTGTAGTGTAATAGAGTGGGCCTGATTTTCCCAGCAGTCTCCCACACCTATAAAGGGAAATTACCGGCTTTTTCTTACTCCTTCCTAAACCCGACATGATTTGAGACATGGTTTACATACAGTAAACCATGTCTTCTCTCCATTTTTTTTGCAGATTCCACACTACTAATGTCAGTAGTGTGTATCTGCAAAATTTGGCCATTCTAGCTCTTAAAATAAAGGGTTAAATGGCGGAAAAAATTGGCGTGGGCTCCCGCGCAATTTTCTCCGCCAGAGTAGTAAAGCCAGTGACTGAGGGCAGATATTAATAGCCTGGAGAGGGTCCACGGTTATTGGCCCCCCCCTGGCTAAAAATATCTGCCCCCAGCCACCCCAGAAAAGGCACAGCTGGAAGATGCGCCTATTCTGGCACTTGGCCACTCTCTTTCCATTCCCGTGTAGCGGTGGGATATGGGGTAATGAAGGGTTAATGCCACCTTGCTATTGTAAGGTGACATTAAGCCTAATTAATAATGGAGAGGCGTCAATTATGACACCTATCCATTATTAATCCAATTGTAGTAAAGGGTTAAATAAAACACAAACACATTATTTTAAATTATTTTAATGAAATAAAAACAATGGTTGTTGGAGTATTTTATTCTACGCCCAATCCAGTCACTGAAGACCCTCGTTCTGTTAGTAAAAAAACATAATAAACCAACAATATACTTACCCTCCGCAGATCTGTAACGTCCAACGATGTAAATCCTTCTGAAGGGGTTAAAACATTTTGCAGCAAGGAGTTCCGCTAATGCAGGCTGCTCCTTGCTGCAAAACCCCGGGGAATGAGGCTAAATATAGATCAATGATCTATATTTAGCTTCATTTGCGGTGAGGCGCCCTCTGCTGGATGTTCATAGATCGTGGGAACTTACCTAGAAAGCATGGGAGCTTTCTAGGTAAGTTCCCACGATCTATGAACATCCAGTATATATATATTTTTTTTCTTTTTGGGACACATGGATCACTTCTATAGCGGTATGTTGGTTTTGCAAGCCTGCGAGAAAACCACGCAGTACGGATGCCATGCGGATTACATACGGAGGATGCCATGCGCAAAAAACGCTGACACACCCTGCCTACGGAGGAGCTACGGACCACTATTTTCGGGACTTTTCAGCGTATTACGGCCGTAATATACGGACCGTATTGTTTTACGCTGTGTGTGACGCCGGCCTAATACAGTGGGACTGATTTTCCCAGCAGTCTCCCACACCTATTAATGGAAATTTCTATTGCCTCTAAGTGCATCTGCGTGAGTCCTGTTTGTGGCATATCTGTCAGACACTTTCTGACACAGCAACTGTGTAGTGTAATACAGTGGGCCTGATTTTCCCAACAGTCTCCCACACCTATAACGGGAAATTTCTATTGCCACTAAGTGCATCTGCGTGAGTCCTGTTTGTGGCATATCTGTCAGCCACTTTCTGACACAGAAACTGTGTAGTGTAATACAGTGGGCCTGATTTTCCCAGCAGTCTCCCACATCTATAAAGGGAAATTGCTATTGCCACTAAGTGCATCTGTGTGAGTCCTGTTTGTGGCATATCTGTCAGCCACTTTCTAACACAGAAACTGTGTAGTGTAATACAGTGGCCTGATTTTCCCAGCAGTCTCCCACATCTATAAACGGAAATTTCTATTGCCACTAAGTGCATCTGCGTGAGTCCTGTTTGTGGCATATCTGTCAGCCACTTTCTGACACTGAAACTGTGTAGTGTAATACAGTGGGCCTGATTTTCCCAGCAGTCTCCCACACCTATTAATGGAAATTTCTATTGCCTCTAAGTGCATCTGCATGAGTCCTGTTTGTGGCATATCTGTCAGACACTTTCTGACACAGAAACTGTGTAGTGTAATACAGTGGGCCTGATTTTCCCAACAGTCTCCCACACCTATAAAGGGAAATTTCTATTGCCACTAATTGCATCTGCGTGAGTCCTGTTTGTGGCATATCTGTCAGCCACTTTCTGACACAGAAACTGTGTAGTGTAATACAGTGGGCCTGATTTTCCCAGCAGACTCCCACACCTATAAAGGGAAATTTCTATTGCCACGGAGTGCATCTGCGTGAGTCCTGTTTGTGGCATATCTGTCAGCCTCTTTCTGACACAGAAACTGTGTAGTGTAATACAGTGGGCCTGATTTTCCGAGCAGTCTCACACACCTATAAAGGGAGATTTAAATTTACAACAAGTTTACGTACACCTTCTAACTGGTTTTACAGTACCATATAATGTTTGTTAGTTTAGTTACATTTTTCCAAGAATGAAGAAGTCTGGAGGAAGAGGTCGTGGCCGTGGGCGGTCATTGCCAGCTGGTAATGATGGTAGTGGTGGTGGAGCATCAGGTGGTCGTGGGAAAAGCAATATAGCACCTAAGTCTCGAGTTGTTGAGCCAGCGTCATCATCTGGCTACACAAGGCCTCGAACGCTCCCTTTTCTGGGAGTAGGAAAACTGCTTTTAAAGCCAGAGCAGCAGGAACAAGTTTTGGCTTTCCTTGCTGACTCTGCCTCTAGCTCTTTCGCCTCCTCTTCGGAAAGTGCAAAATTTAAAAGCAGCACGTCATCAGTGGATGCTCCCGGTCTGGAACAAGTCGCTTCCTTGTGTCTTTCATCCAGAACAACAGAGAAGGATGCGTCAGGCGACACAACAGGTTACTTCATGCATGGAGCTCTTTACACATACCTTGCCTGGGTTAGAAAGGGAAATTGTTAACAGGCCATGCCCATTACAAGATGAATCGGACATGGAGTGCACAGATGCACAGCCACAGCTAGATTATTATGCTGTTCCATTGACTCAGATCACAACATTGACCTCGCAGTGTACTGAGCCAGAATCTGACCCTGATGAGACTATGGTGCCCCGTCCCGAAGGCTATAGCACCGGCTTACACGGTGACACAGAGGAAGGTGCACAGGACATAGAAGAGGAGGTGATAGATGACCCAGTTGTTGACCCCAATTGGCAGCCATTGGGGGAACAGAGTGTCGCTGGCAGTAGCTCTGAAGTGGAGGAGGAGGAGCCGCAGCAGGCATCAACATCACAACAGCTTTCATCTGGCAGGCCTGTATCTGGCCAAAAACGTGTGTCAAAACCAAAAAAAGTTGTAGGACAGCGTGGCCATCCGGTTACAGTAGCTCAGTGTGCAATGCCTGAAAAGGTATTCGATAGTAGGAAGAGTGAAGTCTGGCAATTTTTAACCAAGATCCGAATGATCGGTGCAAAGTGATCTGTAAGAAATGCTCAAGAACCTTTAGCAGAGGTCAGAATGTCAAAAATTTAAATACAAGTTGCATGCGTAGACATTTAACCACCATGCACTTGCAAGCCTGGACTAACTACCAAACGTCCCGTAAAGTTGTTGCACCCGCTCACAATGAAGCTAGTCAGCAATGCTACATTCCTTCCCTCACTGTAAGCCCACCGTTTATGACACCACCTGCAGCAAATGTGGAGGTATCGTCGCAAGGCCAAAGCAGTCAGGGAATCACCAGGTTCTTGGCAGGAAACACTGTATGTAGGCCAACAGCAAGAATACCATCACCAACCCTCTCTCAGTCTGCCATGTCCACCACCACCCCCGCTAGTTCCACCATATGCAGCTCACCAGTCCAGCTCACCCTACAAGAGACTCTCCTTAGGAAAAGGATGTACTCATCCTCTCATCCGCGTACACAGGGTTTGAACGCCCAGATTGCTAGACTAATCTCGTAAGAGATGATGCCCTACCGGTTGGTTGAAAGCAAAGCTTTCAAAGCCCTGATGGCCTCTGCAGTACCACGCTATGACCTACCCAGTCGACACTTCTTTGCAAGAAAAGCCATCCCAGCCCTCTACCAGCATGTCAAAGACCGCATTGTCCATGCACTCAGGCAATCAGTCAGTAGAAAGGTGCACCTCACAACAGATGCATGGACCAGTAGGCATGGCCAGGGACATTACGTGTCTATCACGGCGCACTGTTGCAGACAAACTTGGCACACACGTGGTCAAATGAAAGTGAGATTTAATTAAAAGAGAGTGCATACAATATTGACGTTTCGGTCTTAGGTTAGACCTTCATCAAAGTACCTCTCTTAGAGTATATTCATAGATTGATGTACTAATAGGAGATTAACCCCTCTGCTTGAGGCTGGAGCAGCTATAAATAGCCGGCTACACTGGGCGCCAGTGCTGTGCTGTGCTGGACGCGGCTTCCACCGCTCGTCCTGAGTGTGTCTCTCTCTCTTTTAATTAAATCTCACTTTCATTTGACCACGTGTGTGCCAAGTTTATCTACAACATAAGTACGGTTTGGGCACCTACTTGTGCACCACAACTTATAGTAGTGCCTACGGCTATCTTCCACGTATCACGGCGCACTGGGTTAATGTGGTGGATGCAGGGTACACAGGGGACAGCCATAGTGGCACAGTTCTGCCTAGCCCACGGTCTAGGAAACAGTTGGCTGTAGGCATTTGCCCCTCTTCCTCCTCCTCCAGAAGCGAAAGCTTGTCTACAGAGCGCAGTCGCACGACCACTCCATCCACAGCTGCCAGTGTTGCAACCATGGTGTCCCATTATGGAACAGCTTGTGGGAAGCGTCAGCAGGCTGTGTTGGAAATGAAGTGTTTGGGTGACAACAGACACACCGCGGAAGTTCTGTCCGACTTCTTGCAGCAAGAAACTAAGTCATGGCTGGGCAGTGTACATCTTGAGGCAGGCAAGGTAGTCAGTGATAACGGAAGGAATTTTTTGGCTGCCATAGCCCTTTCACAACTGAAACACATTCCTTGCCTGGCTCACACCTTGAACCTGGTGGTGCAGTGCTTCCTAAAAAGTTATCCAGGGTTACCCGCCCTGCTTCTGAAGGTGTGAAGACGTTGCTCGCACATCCGCCGTTCGCCCGTACACTCCAGTCGTATGCAGAACCATCAGAGATCGTTGAAGCTTCCCCAGCATCGCCTAATAATCGACGTTGCAACAAGGTGGAACTCCACACTGCACATGCTTGAAAGACTGTGCGAACAGAGGCGTGCTGTTATGTATTTTTGGGAGGATACACATACACGGGCAGGCAGTTGGATGGCAGACATGGAGTTGTCAGGTGTGCAGTGGTCGAAGGTACAAGACCTGTGTCAAGTCCTTCAGTGTTTTGAGGAATGCACAGGGCTGTTTAGTGCAGACAACACCATAATAAGCTTGAGCATCCCCCTAATGCGTCTGCTGATGCAAAGTTTGACGCACATAAAGGAGCAGGCGTCTGCAGCCGAGGAAGAGGAAAGCCTTGATGACAGTTAGCCATTGTCTTGTCAGGGCAATCTACAGGACGAGGTAGCGGGCGAAGAGGAGGACGACGAGGAGGATGATGGGGATGAGTATTTTTTGAATGAGGAAGCTTCTCCGGGGCCAATAGAAACTGGTGGCATTGCAAGGCCGGGTTCAGGTTTTTTGAGGGAGACAAGTGACGTAGATTTGCCTGAAACTGCCCCTCAACCCAGCACAACCGCAGATTTGACAACTGGAAGTTTGGCCCACATGGCAGATTATGCCTTACGTATCCTCAAAAGGGACCCACGCATTATTAAAATGATGACCGATGACGATTACTGGTTGGCCTGCCTCCTTGATCCTCGCTATAAAGGCAAATTGCAAAATATCATGCCACATGAGAACCTCGAACAAATATTAGCAACCAAACAAGCAACTCTTGTAGACCGTTTGTTTCAGACATTCCCAGCACACAGCGCCGGTGATGGTTCTCACACGAGCTGCAGGGGGCAAAAGGGCAGAGGTGTTAGAGTTGCACAAATCAGAAGTGGCGTTGGACAGAGGGGTTTTCTGACCAGGTTGTGGAGTGATTTCGCAATGACCGCAGACAGGATAGGTACTGCAGCATCAATTCAAAGTGACAGGAGACAACATTTGTCCAATATGGTTACTAACTATTTTTCATCCCTTATCGATGTTCTCCCTCAACCGTCATTCCCATTTTATTACTGGGCATCCAAAATAGACACCTGGCCAGAATTGGCAGAATATGCATTGCAGGAGCTTGTTTGCCCAGAAGCTAGTGTGCTATCAGAAAGAGTATTCAGTGCTGCTGGTTCAATATTGACCGAAAAAAAGACTCGTCTGGCTACCCAAAATGTTGATGATCTAACCTTCATTAAAATGAACCACTCATGGATTTCGAATTATTTTGCCCCACCTTTCCCGGCTGACACCTAGCTTTCCTATAAAAAGTCTTGCTTGTGGACTGGTCTTACTGACTGTTCCAATCTCTTAATCTGCAGCAGCTGTTTGTCCAGCATACGACATGTTTACACCTCCCTAAATGCGCTTACTCCCCCCCACGGGGCCGTGGTCTCGCCACTTGGCGCAAGCACACGTGAGAGTGCCGTTTGTCTGAAGAGGTGGGTGTGCCCGTTTTTGGCCGACGGCACTGCCACTGGGTCCCTCATAGTACAATAAAGTGTCTCTGGCGGTGGTGGCGCGCAACCAATGTCAGACACACCGTTGTAACATGAAGGGCCCTGGGCCTGTACCGCCGGCCACAAGAGAGTTTCCCCCCCCCCAGCTCAAACAGTGCTCTACCACTTGCAAAATTATCTCTCACAGCTCCACCAATGTTTAGTCTATGCGCTGACATCCTTCAATGCCTGGCACTGACAATACCAATTTGTTGACATGTATGATGCTAGTTAAAATAGTCAGGGTCAGTGTCCTATATTGACACCAGTAAATACTTAGCGGCGCCAAATTACTATGTCTGAAACTCAGCAGAGGAACCCACCCCTGTACCTAAGTATGCCACCCTTTTTTTTGGGGTTTAGTTGTTTTGAGAGACATTAACATCTATTTATTTTTGGGGAGTACTAACTGTGTCAGACACTCCTTCCAATCGTCCTCTGATGAACAAACCAATGCTGCCTGTGTACCCCTGCAAGATAATTCGAACTGCATTGAGCCTAATTTTTTTTATTTTAGGACTACTAAGTCTGTCTGTGGTCTTTCCTTCCAATAGTCCTCCGCTGACCACACCAATGCCGACCGTGTACCCATGTACCTTTTTTTCAACCTGCAGGGAGCCAACTTTGTGGTGTAAGGCCTACTAGCAGTGTCTGTCTGCACCACTTAATACAGCTGTTCTCCTCTAAAAAAAAAAAAAAAAGGCTGGTTTTCAGCCTGTCAGAATTATAAAACTGCATTGGGGCCACAAGTTTCGTTGTGGTCTACAAACTGATTCTTCCGCTCCAAGGTGTTCCCCTGGTTGCCTTTCCTGAGCTTCAATCTTCAGGCTCTCGTTAAATAGTTTTTTAATGGAACAACTGCAGTGGGGCTACTAGTTGGGTTGGGGCCTACTACCAGTGTATGCCACTCCAAGGTGTTCTCCAGGTTGCCTTTCCTGAGCTTCAATCTTCAGGCTCTCGATAAATAGTTTTTTAATGGAACAACTGCAGTGGGGCTACTAGTTGGGTTGGGGCCTACTACCAGTGTCTGCTGCTCCAAGGTGTTCTCCAGGTTGCCTTTTATGAGCTTCAATCTTCAGGCTCTTGCTAAATAGTTGTTAAATGGAACAACTGCATTTGGCCTGCTAGTTGGGTTGGGGCCTACTACCAGTGTCTGCCGCACCAAGGTGCTCTCCTGGTTGCCTTTCCTGTGCTTCAATCTTCAGGCTCTTGTTAAATAGTTTTTTAATCGAACAACTGCAGTGGGGCTACTAGTTTGGTTGGGGCCTACTAACGGTGTCTGCCGCTCCAAGGTGTTCTCCAGGTTGCCTTTCCTGAGCTTCAATCTTCAGGCTCTCGTTAAATAGTTTTTTAATTGAACAACTGCAGTGGGGCTACTAGTTGGGTTGGGGCCTACTACCAGTGTATGCCGCTCCAAGGTGTTCTCCAGGTTGCCTTTCCTGAGCTTCAATCTTCAGGCTCTTGTTAAATAGTTGTTAAATGGAACAACTGCATTTGGCCTACTAGTTGGGTTGGGGCCTACTACCAGTGTATGCCGCTCCGAGGTGTTCTCCTGGTTGCCTTTCCTGAGCTTCAATCTTCAGGCTCTCGTTAAATAGTTTTTTAATGGAACAACTGCAGTGGGGCTACTAGTTGGGTTGGAGCCTACTACCAGTGTCTGCCACTCCAAGGTGTTCTCCAGGTTGCCTTTCCTGAGCTTCAATCTTCAGGTTCTCGTTAAATAGTTTTTTAATCGAACAACTGCAGTGGGGCTACTAGTTTGGTTGGGGCCTACTAACGGTGTGTGCCGCTCCAAGGTGTTCTCCAGGTTGCCTTTCCTAAGCTTCAATCTTCAGGCTCTCGTTAAATAGTTTTTTAATTGAACAACTGCAGTGGGGCTACTAGTTAGTTTGGGGCCTACTACCAGTGTATGCCGCTCCAAGGTCTTCTCCAGGTTGCCTTTCCTTAGCTTCAATCTTCAGGCTCTTGTTAAATAGTTGTTAAATGGAACAACTGCATTTGGCCTACTAGTTGGGTTGGGGCCTACTACCAGTGTAAGCCGCTCCAAGGTGTTCTCCTGGTTGCCTTTCCTGAGCCTCAATCTTCAGGCTCTTGTTAAATAGTTTTTTAATGGAACAACTCCAGTGGGGCTACTAGTTGGGTTGGAGCCTACTACCAGTGTCTGCCGCTCCAAGGTGTTCTCCAGGTTGCCTTTCCTGAGCTTCAATCTTCAGGTTCTCGTTAAATAGTTTTTTAATCGAACAACTGCAGTGGGGCTACTAGTTTGGTTGGGGCCTACTAACGGTGTCTGCCGCTCCAAGGTGTTCTCCAGGTTGCCTTTCCTAAGCTTCAATCTTCAGGCTCTCATTAAATAGTTTTTTAATTGAACAACTGCAGTGGGGCTACTAGTTGGGTTGGGGCCTACTACCAGTGTATGCCGCTCCAAGGTCTTCTCCAGGTTGCCTTTCCTTAGCTTCAATCTTCAGGCTCTTGTTAAATAGTTGTTAAATGGAACAACTGCATTTGGCCTACTAGTTGGGTTGGGGCCTACTACCAGTGTGAGCCGCTCCAAGGTGTTCTCCTGGTTGCCTTTCCTGAGCCTCAATCTTCAGGCTCTTGTTAAATAGTTTTTTAATGGAACAACTGCAGTGGGGCCACTAATTGGGTTGGGGCCTACTACCAGTGTCTGCCGCTCCAAGGTGTTCTCCTGGTGGCCTTTCCTGAGCTTCAATCTTCAGGCTCTCGTTAAATAGTTGTTGAAACAACACTGCATTAGGCCTACAAGTTGGGTCTGGTTTCTACAAACGGTGTCTTCTGCTCCAAGGTGTTCTCCAGGTTGCCTTTCCCTAGCTTCTATCTTCAGGCTCTCGTTAAATTGTTTTTAATATAACACTGCATTTGGCCTACTTGTTTTGTTGGCCCTACCAACGGTGTCTGCCGCTCCTTGATGTTCTCCTACCCTGAACAAACCAGTGCCACCTGTTTACTACTGTTACCAATTTTGAACTGCATTTAGCCTACTTACTGATTTTGGCCTACTCACTGTGTCAGCCTCTCATTACAGTTGTACTCCACTGAACAAAGCAATGCCCCCTGGTTAGTCCTGTTACCAATTTTGAACTGCATTTAGCCCACTTTATTCTTTGGGCCTATATCTTTGTTTCCTCCTCATCCTGCCCATTGCCCAGCCAGTGATAGATGAGTCTGCTGGTACATTGACCCAGAACGCTACATTCCCCGTGCACGCTACACAGCAAAAATGTGACCCTGCTGAAAGTCGTATAGAAAACGTAAAGCACAGCCTAAAGGGGAGGTGCACAGTCTATAGGTGCCCAAACCTTGATATATAGTATACAAGTGACTAGCACACTCCAAGAAATTGTGATGCAAATAAAGTGGGGTTTATTACATACAAAGATCACAAACGTTTCGGTCTATTCTTTGACCTTCATCAGTGTGCTAAGTACACTTGTATGCCTGTATGGGCCCCAATAATGGATAGTATATTATTGCATCAGTATAATACATGTATAATACATCTGGTGGACTTGAACCAGATAGGATTTACAGGAGGCTGTCCAAAACAGAGGTAAAGCCAAAACGAAACTACGGCTGTACAATACAAACAGCCAATCAGCGCCAAGAAGAGGATTAGATCTCCGCGGTATCCACCGCAGCTGTTGCGGTGGATACCGCGTAGATCTAATCCTCTTCTTGACGCTGATTGGCTGTTTGTATTGTACAGCCGTAGTTTCGCTTTGGCTTTACCTCTGTTTTGGACAGCCTCCTGTAAATCCTATCTGGTTCAAGTCCACCAGATGTATTATACATGTATTATACTGATGCAATAATATACTATCCATTATTGGGGCCCATACAGGCATACAAGTGTACTTAGCACACTGATGAAGGTCAAAGAATAGACCGAAACGTTTGTGATCTTTGTATGTAATAAACCCCACTTTATTTGCATCACAATTTCTTGGAGTGTGCTAGTCACTTGTATACCTGCTGAAAGTCAGGCTCCCCTTCCCACATACTATAACACCTTACACGGGGACAAAGAGGAAGGTGCAGATGAAAGTGCAGGTTCCTTCATCAGGTGGGGGGGAATACTCATTGGCAACGTCACTGGCACAGGGCCCATCATAGTACGCAAAAAGTGTTGCTGCCGGTGGGAGGCGCCCCCGCCGTGCAAACACACCGCTGTACTTTGAGGGGCCCTGTGCCAGTGCCAATGCCAACGAGTGGGTTCCCCCTGCTTGCTCAGGATCACAGCACTTGCAAAGTTTAAATACTTACCTCTCCCTGCTCCACTGCCTTGAGGTGGTCCAGATTACCTGGGCCCACTAAATACTTGAACCAGCCCTACCCCCCACAACTTTAGCCAAATGACCCCCAATTTCCAATGCCTAACTATTATTATAAGGTAAATTAAGATTGACAAGCTTCAGTAACAAGAATGGATGTTTTTGCCATTAAATTGGGCACTGTAGGTGTTTTCCTGGCCTCCACTCACTGCCGACTATGATTCCCCATTGACTTGCATTGGGTTTCGTGTTTTGGTCGATCCCCGACTTTTCGCGATAATCGGCCGATTCAACTCGACTCGACTTTTGAGATAGTCGGGTTTCGCGAAACCCGACTCGACCCTAAAAAACTAAAAGTCGCTCAACCCTAGTCCCCAGCGGTCGGGAAAACATCAGCATCTAGTGGTTGTAGGAGGAGGTACACTAGACATGGCGACGTTTTCCTACAAATTGTCCTTCAAGGGGGACAATTGCCATAAGCCCATCCACTCTTATGGTAGAGCTTTGCATGGATTCTGGGGTGGAGTGCAACTTCATGTCTTCTGCCTTTGCTCAACGGCATGCAATACCCCTGGTAATGCTCACCAAAACAGTGACCGTACGAGTGGTGAATGGGTCGACGCTGCCCTCACCGATAACACACCAGACCATCTCATTTACTCTTTCTATGTCACAAACCCATCAGGATATTATCTCTTTACTGGTCATTTCTGAGGGAATTGATGAGGTCCTGTTAGGGATACCTTGGCTACGGTCCCACTTCCTTCATATTGAGTGGTCCACAGGGAGAATTTTGGGATGGAGTGAAAATGTGAGGGTAGATGTCAGAGGGAGTGGGTTCAGGTTGCTACTACTGAGGTAGCCGCAGATCTTACCTCTCTCCCCAAGCACTATTGGCCCTATGCGGATGTGTTCTCCAGGAGGGCTGTGGAGACTCTTCTGCCTCACCGCCCCTATGACTGTCCTATTGACCTCTTGCCTGGTGCTGAGCCTCCCTGGGGTCGAGTCTATCCATTATCTCTCCCGGAGATGGAGGCAATGTCTCAGTACATCCAGGAGAATCTGGCAAGAGGATTCATTAGGAAGTCAGTGTCACCCGCAGGGGCTGGGTTCTTCTTCGTGTAGAAAAAGAATGGAGAATTATGTCCATGCATAGACTACAGGGGCCTTAACACCATCAAAGTTAAGAATAAGTACCCTCTGCCACTTATATCTGAGCTCTTTGATAGGTTGTAGGGGGCTAGGGTATTTACTAAGCTTGATCGGCGGGGTGCTTACAACTTGATTCGCATCTGTTAGGGGGATGAATGGCATGAAGATGGCGTTTAACACCAGGGACATGCACTATGAATACCTGGTGCTGCCTTTTGGTCTCTGTAATGCTGCTGCTGTTTTCCAAGACTTTATTAATGATATCTTCTTGGATATGCTCACCACCTTTGTCGTAGTCTATCTGGATGATATTCTCATCTACTCTCCAGATATAGACTCTCATCGGAGAGATGTTTGCAAAGTCTTCGACCACTTACGGGCAAACTCCCTCTATGCCAAGTTGGAGAAGTGTGTGTTTGAGCAGGAGTCCTTGCCTTTCCTGGGCTATATAATCTACGCCCGGGGGTTAACCATGGATCCTGCCAAACTACAGGCTGTGATGGACTGGCAGGAACCCAAATTCTCTCAAAGTGGGGCAGCGCTTTATAGGGTTCATCAACTATTATCGCCAGTTTATTCCCAACTTCTCAACCTTGGTAGGTACCTGGTTGCCCTCAACAAGAAGGGAGCTAATCCCAAATTGTCGTCGTCAGAGTTCTCCAAGGCCTTCCTCTCTATCAATTCACACTTCGCTAGCGCTCCCATTTTACATTGCCCTGATGTTGATAAACCATTTATCATGGAGGTGGATGCCTCTTCTGTCGGTGCTGGAGAAGTCCTCTTCCAGAAGGATGCTCAAGGTTGGAAGCATCCTTGCTTCTTCTTCTCCAAGACCTTCTCACCGGCAGAGAGGAATTATTCCATCGGGGACAGGGAGTTGCTAGCCATGAAGTTGGCCTTTTCGGTGTGGAGACACCTCCTGGAGGGGGCTCGCTATCCCTTCCAAGTATTCGCCGACCACAAAAATTTGGTATATTTACAAACTGCCCAGTGGATAAACTCTTGCCAGGCCAGATGGTCCCTGTTCTTCTCCCGGTTCCACTTCACCCTCCATTTTCTCTCCAGGGAGAAGAACACTCATGCCGACGCTCTCTCCCGCTGCTTAGTGTCATCAAAGGAGGAAGAGGAGGAGCCTCGGCTTATTGTCCCTTCTGAGAGCCTGAGAACTGTGGCCCCGGTTTCACTAGAGTCTGTGCCTCCAGGCAAGACTTTTGTTCCACCTAATTTGCGACCGGAGGTTCTCTCTTGGGCCCAATCCTCCAGGGTGGATGGACATTTTGGGACTAAGAGGACATCTGAGCTGCTGGCGAGGACATACTGGTCGCCGCATATGGCCCGTGACATCGGAGACTATATTCGGGCATGTGTCTCCTGCGCCAAGAATAAGTCTCCTCGACAATGGCCTGCTGGGTTACTTTACCCCCTGCCGGTGGCGGACAGGCCCTGGGAAATGGTCGGGATGGACTTTGTGGTGGGTTTACCCAAGTTCTATGTCTGTATGCTTGGTTGAATGTGGACACCTCTCTCAGCAAAGCCTACATATGGGTTGGCCGGAACCAAGTGTGATTAGATGTAATTAAAAACCAGATGGTGAATGGAGGAGTGCTCAGTCAGTAAGCTAGAAATGACAGAAAAACGACTGGCACATCCAAACTAGTGTGAATAGGTGCTTACCAGGAGCAGCTACCTCCATATATAATATACAAAAACACATGTGGTTTTTAATTACATCTAATCACACTTGGTTCAAGCCAACCCATATGTAGGCTTTGCTGAGAGAGGTGCCCACATTTACTCAAGCATACAGACATTAGCATTCGGTAAGTGTTCACATTTGGACAGGGAGGTCAGGTAACCATCAGTTTAATGAGACCACCTTGACAATGGTTGATGGGCTTACACTATTTAGCCAAATTCTGTGCTAAGCGTCTCAAAAAAAAATGTTTCCTAATGTTCAAAAAGCCATTTTGCTATTCATATTTCATGTATTTCATATTTGACGTGTTTTGGCACGATAGAGTGAAACCTTTGGCAAAGTCGGATTTCATGAAACCCATCCCGATCCCAGTGTGGGATCGGCCATGCGGAACCCGATCTTCGCGCCAAAGTCGCGTTTCATATGACGCATTCAGCGCCATTTCTCAGCCAATGAAGGTGGACGCAGAGTGTGGGCAGCGTGATGACATAGGTCTCAGTCCCCACAATCTTAGAGAAGAGCATTACAGTGATTAGCTTGCTTTCAGCGGTGTCACAAGGGCTGTAAAGGGGCTTGCACGCCGACCGCCATCTTACTTCTGCCGATCTGAGCATAGGGAGAGGTTTCTGCAGCTTCGTCAGAAGCAGGGATATTGTTAGGGAGGGAATATTAACCCCCAAACCGCTTGTGCTGTAGCGATTTCCACTGTCCAACACCACCTTTTCTTTGCAGGGACAGTGGAGGCTAGATTTCTGTGCATCAGCTCTGTAGCTTATAAGGCTCCCTGATAGCTGCATTGCTGTTTGTACACCGCTGTGCAAACCAACTGCTTTTTTCAAAGCAAAAATCCTTTTGCTTCTTTCTGCACAGTTCTCTTGTTTCTTTGTTTGTCCATACTTTTGTGTGCAGCAGTCCTTTTTACTGCTGGCTGCCATACTTGTCCTGAGATCATTGTATGGAGATTGTTATTGTAGCACAGTCCCTTTTTTATATATATATATATATATATATATATATATATATATATATATATATATATATTTGCTAGCCACTGTTTGCCACTGAAGCTGTGTAGTGTAATACAGTGGGCCTGATTTTCCCAGCAGTCTCCCACACCTATAAAGGGAAATTTCTATTGCCACTAAGTGCATCTGCGTCAGTCCTGTTTGTGGCAGATCTGTCAGCCACTTTCTGACACTGAAACTGTGTAGTGTAATACAGTGGGCCTGATTTTCCCAGCAATCTCCCACACCTATAAAAGGGAAATTTCTATTGCCACTAAGTGCATCTGCATGAGTCCTGTTTGTGGCATATCTGTCAGCCACTTTCTGACACAGAAACTGTGTAGTGTAATAGAGTGGGCCTGATTTTCCCAACAGTCTCCCACACCTATTAATGGAAATTTCTATTGCCTCTAAGTGCATCTGCATGAGTCCTGTTTGTGGCATATCTGTCAGACACTTTCTGACACAGAAACTGTGTAGTGTAATACAGTGGGCCTGATTTTCCCAACAGTCTCCCACACCTATAAAGGGAAATTTCTATTGCCACTAAGTGCATCTGCGTGAGTCCTGTTTGTGGCATATCTGTCAGCCACTTTCTGACACAGAAACTGTGTAGTGTAATACAGTGGGCCTGATTTTCCCAGCAGACTCCCACACCTATAAAGGGAAATTTCTATTGCCACGGAGTGCATCTGCGTGAGTCCTGTTTGTGGCATTTCTGTCAGCCACTTTCTGACGCAGAAACTGTGTAGTGTAATACAGTGGGTCTGATTTTCCCAGCAGTCTCACACACCTATAAAGGGAGATTTAAATTTACAACAAGTTTACGTACACCTTCTAACTGGTTTTCCAGTACCATATAATGTTTGTTAGTTTGGTTACATTTTTCCAAGAATGAAGAAGTCTGGTGGAAGAGGTCGTGGCCGTGGGAGGTCATTGCCAGCTGGTAATGATGGTAGTGGTGGTGGAGCATCAGGTGGTCGTGGGAAAAGCAATATAGCACCTAAGTCTCGAGTTGTTGAGCCAGCGTCATCATCTGGCTACACAAGGCCTCAAACGCTCCCTTTTCTGGGAGTAGGAAAACTGCTTTTAAAGTCGGATCAGCAGGAACAAGTTTTGGCTTTCCTTGCTGACTCTGCCTCTAGCTCTTTCGCCTCCTCTTCGGAAAGTGCAAAATTTAAAAGCAGCGCGTCATCAGTGGATGCTCCCGGTCTGGAACAAGTCGCTTCCTTGTGTCTTTCATCCAGAACAACAGAGAAGGATGCGTCAGGCGACACAAAAGGTTACTCTATGGAGCTCTTTACACATACATTGCCTGGGTTAGAAAGGGAAATTGTTAACAGGCCATGCCCATTACAAGATGAATCGGACATGGAGTGCACAGATGCACAGCCACAGCTAGATTATTATGCTGTTCCATTGACTCAGATCACAACATTGCCCTCGCAGTGTACTGAGCCAGAATCTGACCCTGATGAAACTATGGTGCCCAGTCCCGAAGGCTATAGCACCGGCTTACACGGTGACACAGAGGAAGGTGCACAGGACATAGAAGAGGAGGTGATAGATGACCCAGTTGTTGACCCCGATTGGCAGCCATTGGGGGAACAGAGTGTCGCTGGCAGTAGCTCTGAAGTGGAGGAGGAGGAGCCGCAGCAGGCATCAACATCGCAACAGCTTTCATCTGGCAGGCCTGTATCTGGCCAAAAACGTGTGTCAAAACCAAAAACAGTTGTAGGACAGCGTGGCCATCCGGTTACAGTAGCTCAGTGTGCAATGCCTGAAAAGGTATTTGATAGTAGGAAGAGTGAAGTCTGGCAATTTTTTAACCAAGATCCGAATGATCGGTGCAAAGTGATCTGTAAGAAATGCTCAAGGACCTTTAGCAGAGGTCAGAATGTCAAAAATTTAAATACAAGTTGCATGCGTAGACATTTAACCACCATGCACTTGCAAGCCTGGACTAACTACCAAACGTCCCGTAAAGTTGTTGCACCCGCTCCCAATGAAGCTAGTCAGCAATGCTACATTCCTTCCCTCACTGTAAGCCCACCGTTTACGACACCACCTGCAGCAAATGTGGAGGTATCGTCGCAAGGCCAAAGCAGTCAGGGAATCACCAGGTTCTTGGCAGGAAACACTGTATGTAGGCCAACAGCAAGAATACCATCACCAACCCTCTCTCAGTCTGCCATGTCCACCACCACCCCTGCTAGTTCCACCATATGCAGCTCACCAGTCCAGCTCACCCCACAAGAGACTCTCCTTAGGAAAAGGATGTACTCATCCTCTCATCCGCGTACACAGGGTTTGAACGCCCAGATTGCTAGACTAATCTCGTAAGAGATGATGCCCTACCGGTTGGTTGAAAGCAAAGCTTTCAAAGCCCTGATGGCCTCCACAGTACCACGCTATGACCTACCCAGTCGACACTTCTTTGCAAGAAAAGCCATCCCAGCCCTCTACCAGCATGTCAAAGACCGCATTGTCCATGCACTCAGGCAATCAGTCAGTAGAAAGGTGCACCTCACAACAGATGCATGGACCAGTAGGCATGGCCAGGGACATTACGTGTCTATCACGGCGCACTGTTGCAGATAAACTTGGCACACACGTGGTCAAATGAAAGTGAGATTTAATTAAAAGAGAGTGCATACAATATTGACGTTTCGGTCTTAGGTTAGACCTTCATCAAAGTACCTCTCTTAGAGTATATTCATAGATTGATGTACTAATAGGAGATTAATCCCTCTGCTTGAGGCTGGAGCAGCTATAAATAGCCGGCTACACTGGGCGCCAGTGCTGTGCTGTGCTGGACGCGGCTTCCACCGCTCGTCCTGAGTGTGTCTCTCTCTCTTTTAATTAAATCTCACTTTCATTTGACCACGTGTGTGCCAAGTTTATCTACAACATAAGTACGGTTTGGGCACCTACTTGTGCACCACAACTTATAGTAGTGCCTACGGCTATCTTCCACGTATCACGGCGCACTGGGTTAATGTGGTGGATGCAGGGTACACAGGGGACAGCCATAGTGGCACAGTTCTGCCTAGCCCACGGTCTAGGAAACAGTTGGCTGTAGGCATTTGCCCCTCCTCCTCCTCCTCCTCCAGAAGCGAAAGCTTGTCTACAGAGCGCAGTCGCACGACCACTCCATCCACAGCTGCCAGTGTTGCAACCATGGTGTCCCATTATGGAACAGCTTGTGGGAAGCGTCAGCAGGCTGTGTTGGAAATGAAGTGTTTGGGTGATAACAGACACACCGCGGAAGTTCTGTCCGACTTCTTGCAGCAAGAAACTAAGTCATGGCTGGGCAGTGTACATCTTGAGGCAGGCAAGGTAGTCAGTGATAACGGAAGGCATTTTTTGGCTGCCATAGCCCTTTCACAACTGAAACACATTCCTTGCCTGGCTCACACCTTGAACCTGGTGGTGCAGTGCTTCCTAAAAAGTTATCTAGGGTTACCCACCCTGCTTCTGAAGGTGTGAAGACGTTGCTCGCACATCCGCCGTTCGCCCGTACACTCCAGCCGTATGCAGAGCCATCAGAGATCGTTGAAGCTTCCCCAGCATCGCCTAATAATCGACATTGCAACAAGGTGGAACTCCACACTGCACATGCTTCAGAGGCTGTGCGAACAGAGGCGTGCTGTTATGTATTTTTGGGAGGATACACATACACGGGCAGGCAGTTGGATGGCAGACATGGAGTTGTCAGGTGTGCAGTGGTCGAAGCTACAAGATCTGTGTCAAGTCCTTCAGTGTTTTGAGGAATGCACATGCCTGGTTAGTGCAGACGATGCCATCATAAGCATGAGCATCCCCCTAATGCGTTTGCTGATGCAAAGTTTGACGCACATAAAGGAGCAGGCGTCTGCAGCCGAGGATGAGGGTAGCCTTGATGACAGTCAGCCACTGTCTGCTCACTGAAGTCTCCTGGACGAGGTGGCAGACGAAGAGGAGGAGGATGAGGAGGATGATGGGGATGAATATTTATGGGAGGAGGAAGCTTCTCAGGGGGCAATAGAAACTGGTGGCGTTGCAAGCTCAGGTACAGGGTTCTTGAGGGAGACAAGTGATGTTGATTTGCCAGAAAGTGCACCTCAACCCAGCACAAGCAGTGAATTGACACCTGCAACACTGGCCCACATGGTGGATTATGCCTTGCGTATCCTAAAAAGGGACCCCCGCGTTATCAAAATGATGACCGATGATGATTACTGGTTGGCCTGCCTCCTGGATCCACGCTATAAAGTATATAAAACTTATACATAATATTACAAAATATCATGCCACATGAGAACCTTGAGCAAATATTGGCTACCAAACAAGCAACTCTTGTAGACCATTTGGTTCAGGCATTCTCAGCACACAGCGGCGGTGATGGTTCTCACAGGAGCTGCAGAGGGCAACATGGCAGAGGTGTTAGAGGTGCACAAATCAGAAGTGGCGTTGGACAGAGGGGTTTTCTGACCAGGTTGTTGAGTGATTTCGCAATGACCGCAGACACGACAGGTACTGCAGCATCAATTCAAAGTGACAGGAGACAATGTTTGTCCAGTATGGTTACTAACTATTTTTCCTCCCTTATCGATGTTCTCCCTCACAAGTCATTCCCATTTGATTACAGGGCATCCAAAATAGACACCTGGCCTGAATTGGCAGAATATGAATTGCAGGAGCTTGCTTGCCCAGCAGCTAGTGTGCTATCAGAAAGAGTATTCAGTGCTGCTGGTTCAATACTGACCGAAAAAAGGAGTCGTCTGGCTACCCAAAATGTTGATGATCTAACCTTCATTAAAATGAACAAATCATGGATTTCTAATTATTTTGCCCCACCTTTCCCTGCTGACACCTAGCTTTCCTGTAAAAAGGTCTTGCTTTTGGACTGGTCTTACTGACTGCTCCAATTTCTCCATTTGCAGCTGCTGTATGTCCATTTTTACACCTCCCTAAATGGGCTTACTCCCCCCATGGGGCCGTGGTCACCACTTGGTGCAAGCACCTGTGCGAGTGCTATTTGGCTGAAGAGGTGGGTGTGCCCACTTTTGGGCGATGGCACTGGCACAGAGTCCCTCATAGTACAATGAATTGTCTCTGGTGGTGGTGGTGTGCACCCAACGTCAGACACACCGTCGTAACATGAGGCGCCCTGGGCCAGTACCGCCGCCCACGAGAGAGTGTTCCCCCAGCTCAAAGAGTGCTCTACCACTTGCAAATTTATCTCTCACTGCTCCACCACTGTTTAGACTGTGCGGTTAAATCCTTCAATGGCACTGCCAATACCAATTTGTTGACATGTATGATGCTAGTAAAAATATTCAGGGGCCCTGTCCTACATTTACACCAGTTAATACTTTGCGCCAAATACCACTGTCTGCAAGTCAGCAGAGGAGCCCACCCCTGTACCTAGGTATGCCACCTGTTTATTTGTGAAAAAAATGTTGCCAGACATTAACCTCACTTTATTATTTTGGCCTACTAACTGTGTCAGACGCTCCTTCCAATTGTCCTCCGCTGACCACACCAATGCTGCCTGTGTACCCCTGTAACCTATTTAGACCTGCATCGAGCCTACTTTTTTTATTTTAGGCCTACTAAGTCTGTCTGCTGTCCCTCCTTGCAATCGTCCTCCGCTGACCACACCAATGCTGCCTGTGTACCCCTGTAACCTATTTAAACCTGCATCGAGCCTACTTTTTTATTTTAGGCCTAGTAAGTCTGTCTGTGGTCCCTCCTTCCAATTGTCCTCCACTGACCACACCAATTCTGCCTGTGTACCCCTGCAACCTATTTAAACCTGCATCGAGCCTACTTTTTTAATTTTAGGCCTACTAAGTCTGTCTGCGGTCCCTCCTTGCAATCGTCCTCCGCTGACCACACCAATGCTGCCCGTGTACCCCTGTAACCTTTTTTAAACTGCATTGAGCCAACTTTTTAGTTTAAGGCCTGCTACCTGTGTCTGTCTGCGCCACACAATACAGCTGATATTTTAAATCTGAAACTGCATTTGGGCTACTAGTTTGGTTGGGGCCTACTAACGGTGTCTGCCGCTCCTTGGTGTTCTCCTGGTTTGTTTCCTGAGCTTCGATCTTCAGGCTTTCGGCCTATAATTTTAATAAGAAACTGCATTTGGGATACTAGTTTGGTTGGGGCCTACTAACGGTGTCTGCCGCTCCTTGGTGTTCTCCTAGTTTGCTTTCCTGAGCTTCGATCTTCATGCTTTCGGCCTATATTTTTAATAGGAAACTGCATTTGGGCTACTAGTTTGGTTGGGCCCCACTAACGGTGTCTGCCGCTCCTTGGTGTTCTCCTGGTTTACTTTCCTGAGCTTTAATCTTCAGGCTTTCGGCCTATATTTTTAATATTAAACTGCATTTGGACTACTAGTTTGGTTGGGGCCTACTAACGGTGTCTGCCGCTCCTAGGTGTTCTCCTGGTTTTTTTGCCTTAGTTTCAATCTTCAGGCTTTCGGCCTATATTTTTAATATTAAACTGCATTTGCCCTACTAGTTTGGTTGGGGCCTACTAACAGTGTCTGCCGCTCCTTGGTATTGTCCTCCAAGGAAAAAAGCTGAGCTTCAATCTTCAGGCTTTCGGCCTATATCAGATATTTAACTGCATTTGGCCTACTAGTTTGGTTGCGGCCTACTAATGGTGTCTGTCGCTCCTAGGTGTTCTCCTGGTTTACTTTCCTGAGCTTCAATCTTCAGGCTTTCAGCCTATATTTTTAATATTAAGCTGCATTTGCCCTACTAGTTTGGTTGGGTCCTACTAACGGTGTCTGCCACTCCTTGGTGTTGTCCTCCAAGGAAAAAAGCTGAGCTTCAATCTTCAGGCTTTCGGCCTATATCAGATATTTAACTGCATTTGGCCTACTAGTTTTGTTGGGGCCTACTAACGGTGTCTGCCGCTCCTCGGTGTTCTCCTGGTTTACTTTCCTGAGCTTCAATCTTCAGGCTTTCGGCCTATATGTTTAATATTAAACTGCATTTGCCCTACTAGTTTGGTTGGGGCCTACTAACGGTGTCTGCCGCTCCTTGGTGTTGTCCTCCAAGGAAAAAAGCTGAGCTTCAATCTTCAAGCTTTCGGCCTATATCGGATATTTAACTGCATTTGGCCTACTAGTTTGGTTGGGGCCTACTAACGGTGTCTGCCGCTCCTTGGTGTTCTCCTGGTTTTTTTTCCTGAGCGTCAATCTTCAGGCTTTCAGCCTATATTTTTAATATAAAACTGCATTTGGGCTACTAGTTTGGTTGGGCCTACTAACAGTGTCTGCCGCTCCTTGCTTTTCTCCTCCACTGAACAAAGCTGACCTTCAATCTTCAGGCTTCCAGCCTATATTTACAAATTTTAAACTGCATTTGGCCTACTAGTTTCGTTGGGGCCTACTAATGGTGTCTGCCGCTCCTTGCTGTTCTCCTCCAATGAACAAAGCAGTGCCGCCTGTTTACTACTGTTACCAATTTTGAACTGCATTTAGCCTACTTACTTATTTGGGCCTACTCACTGTGTCAGCCTCTCATTACAGTTGTCCTCCACTGAGCAAAGCAATGCCGCCTGGTTAGTCCTGATAACAATTTTGAACTGCATTTATTCCACTTTATTATTTGGGCCTATATCTATGTTTCATCCTCATCCTGCCCATTGCCCAGCCACTGCTAGATGAGTCTGCTGGTACATTGACCCAGACCACTACATTACCCTTGCACGCTACACAGCCAGAATGTGACCCTGCTGAAAGTCAGGTTCCCCTTCCTTCCTTCATACTATACCTCCTTACACGGGGACAAAGAGAAAGGTGCAGATGAAAGTGCAGGCGCCTTCATCAGGTGGGGGGCATACTCGTTGGCGACGTCACTGGCACAGGGCGCCTCATAGTACACAAAAGTGTCGCTGCCGGTGGAAGGCACCCCCGCCGTGCAAACACACCGCCGTACTTTGAGGGGCCCTGTGCCCTTGCCAATGCGAACGAGTGGGCCCCCCCTGCTTGCTCAGGATCACAGCACTTGCAAAGTTGAAATACTTACCTCTCCCTGCTCCACCGCCGTGACGTATTCCACGTTTCCTGGGCCCACTAAAATCTTGAACCAGCCCTACCCCCCACAACTTTAGCCAAATGACCTCCAATTTCCAATGCCTATTATTATAAGGTAAATTAAGATTGACAAGCTTCAGTAACAAGAATGGATGTTTTTGCCATTAAAATGGGCACTGTAGGTGCTTTCCTGACCTTCACTCACTACCGACTATGCTTCCCCATTGACTTGCATTGGGTTTCGTGTTTCGGTCGATCCCAGACTTTTCGCGATAATCGGCCGATTTCACTCGACTCGACTTTTGAGGAAGTTGGGTTTTGCGAAAGTAAAAGTCGCTCAACCCTAGCTCACACTATTTGACCAAATTCTGTGCTAAGCGTCTCAAAAAAATTTTTTTCCTAATGTTCAAAAACCCATTTTGCTATTCATATTTCATGTATTTCATATTTGATGTGTTTTGGCATGATAGAGTGCAACCTTTTTTTGTATATTATACTGTATATGGAGGTAGCTGCTCCTGGTATGCACCTATTCACACTAGTTTGGATGTGCCAGTCGTCTTCTGTCAATTCCTGAGTGGCAGACTGGGCTGTGGAGGCTCGTGACATTTGGGACCACACACAGAATGCCATCCTGGCCTCCAAAGAGAGAATGAGGGTTTCCGCCGATGCACATTTGAACCCGGCTCCGACCTCTGCTCCTGGCAATTTAGTGTGGCTCTCCACCCATAATATCAGGCTGCAAGTTGAGTCCACTAAGTTTGCGCCTTGCTACTTAGGCCCCTTCAAGGTTCTGGAACAGGTTAACCCTGTGGCCTATCGTCTAGCACTTCCTCCATATGCCTGGGTATCACGACACCTTTCATGTCTCCCTCCTAAAGCCCGTTCACATGTCCCGGTTTTCTGAGTCATCTGCCGGGACTTCAGGTTCGTCCATGGATGAGTACAAGGCGAATGCTATCATGGGGTGTAAGGTGGTATGTGGCAAAAAATTCTATTTAGTGGACTGGAAAGGTCATGGCCCAGAGGACAGGTCCTGGGAGCCTGTTGAGCATATTCAGGCTCTGCAGCTCATTGCTGCCTTCGAGCGTAGTGAGGCCAAAGGAGGGGGGCCATGTTAGGTGTCGAGTTCCCGCTGCTGCAAAGGGGGAATCTTGAACCATGTCCGCTGCGGTCTCCTATTCTCCTCCAGCCACAGTGGAACCTGCTCAGCAGAGACGTCAATCCCAGCATCTGGCTCAAGCTGATACTGTGCGCTTGGTTACTGCTGCCTTTCCAGGCATAGCCCTTGTAGCCAGCACTTTTCCCCTACTGGGCATGCCCACGGGTCGACATCTCATTGGAGGTCGGGAGACACATGCTCAGATCCTGTAGCAGCTCCTATTGGATCACTAGGAAGGTCCTGGAGAGCTACAGCTCTAAAAGGTTTTTATGGCCGCACGGTCATGCACAAGTATAAACTTGTTAACTTGTGTGTGTGGATGTATACCTGTCGATGGATGAAAGGTCAGAATCATTCCCATCCCTAGTGTTGTTGACTGTTCGTGAATGGTGGAACTACCTAGCGCCTGACAGTGCTATCCTGCACATTTAGCACAAGTTACTGTATCTAATTAGCAATGACCACCAGTGCTGCACCATGCACATACAGTGCGCTTTCCTGGCCTAAGTTTGGGTAGTTAGTGGCATCCACCAGAGTGGCGCTGCACGCACTCCTGTGCACTTAATTTTAAAGTTCAGATTAGTCTCTGACACCCCAATAGCGGTGTCGAGTGGAAGTGGTCTAGAGGAACTCTTTCCCAGAGTCTTGGTTCAGAGTTTTGTGACTCTATGTGTTACTAACATTATACAGTAAGGAACCTGACTTTAAAAATATTTTGTAGCATCTAGCATGTTACAGAGGCCTGATTCATAGGACACAAAAAAGTCTTCTTCTATTAATGTCATGCAGTAAGGGACCTGACTTTAATATAGTTTGCAGCATCTAGTGTGTTATAGAAGCCTGATCCATAGGCCACAAAAATTTCTTCTATATATAAGAATAAACGCGTGCACAGCCGTTAGAAAGGTGCCAGAGTAGGTTCCAATACCATGAGTAATAGCAAAAAACTCGGCACTCAGACTTAACGTAATCAGATAAAGTGATTTAATGGTGTCCACGGTAATTAACAGAAGAAAGGTTTCGGTTAGTGGAGTGGAGTGTTAGTTATAGAGGCCTGATCCATAGGCCACAAAAAATTCTTCTGTTATTAACGTCATACAGTAAGGGACCTGACTTTAAAGGGAACCTGTCACCCCGAAAATCGCGGGTGAGGTAAGCCCACCGGCATCAGGGGCTTATCTGCAGCATTCTGTAATGCTGTAGATAAGCCCCCGATGTTACCTGAAAAAGGAGAAAAAGACATTATATTATACTCACCCAGGGGCGGTCCCGCTGCTGGTCAGGTCAGATGGGTGTCTCTGGTCCGCTCCGGCACCTCCTATCTTCATTACAAGACGTCCTCTTCTGATCTTCAGCCACGGCTCCGGCGCAGGCGTACTTTGCTCTGCCCTGTTGAGGGCAGACAAAGTACTGCAGTGCGCTGGTGCCGGGCCTCTGACCTTTCCGGTGCCTGCGCACTGCAGTACTATCCTCTGCCCTCAAGAGGGCAGAGCAAAGTACGCCTGCGCCGGAGCCGTGGCTGACGATCAGAAGAGGACGTCTTGTAATGAAGATGGGAGGCGCCGCAGCGGACCAGAGACGCCCATCCGACATGACCAGCAGCGGGACCGCCCCTGGGTGAGTATAATATAACGTCTTTTTCTCCTTTTTCAGGTAACATCGGGGGCTTATCTACAGCATTACAGAATGCTGCAGATAAGCCCCTGATGCCGGTGGGCTTACATCACCCGCGATTTTCGGGGTGACAGGTTCCCTTTAAAATTGTATGTAGCATAACTTCTTTGTCATACAGGCCTCATCCACATTCAAACAATTCTTTTATTGCTACTAACACAGTACAGCACACCATATTTCAACTTTGAATTTACTGTTGCTGAAATTCATCTGTTTGCAGAGGTGGTGCAGATTTTAAAATGTAGTTTTTTGTTGCAAATACTGTGCTCCTACCACACTATCTGAGAAACATGGCTGGGAAGAAGCGAGGCCATGGTGGAAGGGGAATTAGGCTTGGTGTTCAAGGTGTAGGTAGGTGGCAATGTTTGTGAAAGCCCTAGTGAAGCAACGTCACATCCAATGCAAAGACAACTTATGTTACTGGACAGGCTACACCACTACATTTCTTTGGCAGATACACAGAGGTACGCTTGCTGATGATGCCCAGAAAGAGCAAGTACTCGATTGAATGGCAGGGGCATCTTCAAGTGGCCTTTCCTCCTCTTGCTTCACGTCAACATCCCACCCTGGTACAGTCCACAGAGGTGGCACCAAAATTCTCCTTGCTTCCCCCCGCATACCAACTATCCAACCATTGAACTGACTGTACGGAAACACAGATGGGTGAGTCTGAAGAGCTGTTCACACATTCTATGCCATGTATATCAGAAATGTACTCAAAAGCTTTGCAAAGTCAAGAGTGAGGAAATCTGCATCGAGGCCCAAATTTTTTTTAGCTTGGATCTGGGACAGGATGAAGTACGGTCTGAAAAGCATCCTGACTTTTGTCATCAGACATTAACCCCTTGAGGGAGAAGTGATCCTGTTGAGATTCAGATATCTGTAGATCATGGGGACTGTACTGTACTGTACTGTCAGGGCAAGAAGAGGAAGAGGGTGACTCCAATGGCGGGGAATGTGATAACACAGAGAATGATGATGATGAGGTGTTAGATCCCAGTTGGAGTGAACATAGAGGCACACAGCTGAGTAGGTCATCTGAGGAGGAAGACAAGAAGGTAACGTTGCAACGTATGTTGCAGATACGTACTGATGCAGCCACGATGAGCGATGCATCCTCAGCCACAATTGTGCCTCTGACCAGCAGAGTCCGCAGGTCTGCAGCTCACAGGGGTGGCAAGGGTTGCCAAGCCTAGGCCTTTTTTGACATTGCAAAGGATGAGCCAGCTCATGTAATTTGCCAACTTTGCAACAAAAAAACTGGGTCGATGTTAAAAGTTCAATAATTTGACTACTACATGTATGAACCTTCACATGCGCAATCTACATGCTTTACTGTGGGAATCCCACTGCACAAAAATGTGGACCAGCGGACCTCAAAAACCATCAGCTGCCCCATCAATCGCTACTGCTGCTTCTTCCTCCTCCTGTGTTACCATGCCAACTATTGTGACACAGGTCTTCGACCACAGAACCTCGGGTTCTTTACCCACTCCAGTGACACTGAGAGGCCTCCTTCAGCTGTAATGAAAGTGGACAAGCCTGTTGTTTTTGACTGATCTCAGAGAATGAGCACACCACAAGTTTCTCAATTCACAGTAACATCTCTGCCTGCATCTCTCTCACAGTCCAGCAGTTCGTCCAGTTCACCGTACTCTGCACTCTCTCAGCACTGCAGCCAGCCAACGGTTTCACAGTTGTGGTCACGTAAAAGATTGTTTCCTCCTATGCATGACAAAGCTAAGAGGTTGAACTCCATCATTTCCAAATGGAAATGCTGCCTTTCCACCTGGTAGATACAGACGGTTTCCAAAAGCTGATGGCCGTCGCAGACTCTCAGTACCAATTACCCAGTCACCGTTACTTTTCTAAGAAAGCTGTGCCTGCACTACACCAGCATGTTGCAGATAACATCATTCCTTGACAAAATCTCTGTCTGCCAGGGTGCATTTCACCACGGACACGTGGACGAGTAAGCATGGCCAAGGGTGTTACATCTCGCTGACTGGGCACTGGGTGACTCTGGTGGCTGTGGGAACAGACACTACTCCACAAGTCTTGTAATCCCCAAGGTCTGCAGGACAAACCTCTACATGTAACACTTCCTCCACTGCTTCTGCCTCCTCTATCTCCTCTAGGGCCTCCACCTGCGCCCTCAACCTCTGCCTTAACAAGACACACATTACAACAGTGCGGAGCGAACCCCTACCATCTCCATACTGCACAGCAAGGGCTCACTGCAATCAGGCAGTTGATATGCAATTGATATGCAATTGATATGCCTTGGAGAATGCAGAGATACAGCTGAAGAGTTGTGGAAAGCTCTTCAGGCTGAGTGTCATCAATGGCTGTCTCCGCTGAGCCTGAACGGTGCAAACCTGGTGGTGACCCTATGGCAAGGCAAGCTCACACATGTACCTTGCATGGCTCATGTACTCAACCTGGTGGTACAGCGTTTTCTCAGCCACTATCCTGGCATGGGTGAGCTGCTCCGGAAAGCACATAAGCTGTGTGCTCCTTTCCGCCATTTGCACCCCGCTGGTCATCGACTTGCTTCGATACAGAGGTCTTTCTCCATGCCAGTAAACGGGTTAATATGCGATGTGCTGACATTGTGGAATTCCATTCTGCACATGTTGCAGCGACTGTGGAGGCAGCAACGAGCCCTGATGCATTATGTCATGTCTCATAGCCTGGTCCAATGCAGTATGGATGTGGTACATATCATGTTTACAGAGTGGGCACATATTAAGGACCTCTGCACCCTTCTGCACAGTTTCAAAATGGCTACTAAGATGGTTAGTGCTGATTGCGCCATCATCAGCATCACTATTGCGGTCATCTATATGCTTAACCAGACTTTGAATAGCCTGCAGGAAGAGAAGGTAGTCTCAGAAGAAGGGGAGGAAGCAGAGGAGGATACAGAATAGATAACATTGTCTCTAAATTAAAGACTGTTGTCACACAGGCGGGTGCCAAGGGAGGGTGGGTAACTGCGCTCGAGGGGCTGGTGATAACAAACAAACCATTATTGAAGGTGCAAGATCTGAGGAACAAATGGAGGAGGAAGGGATGTTTGGCGAGCAACTGTCAGAATAAGAGGAAAATCCTCCCCCCCTCTGTTGTTCATGGTTGGTGGAAGGGGACAGGGAAACAAACCTCATTGTTACCCAGCCACCAACACAGCATGGCCTTGGACCTCATGGTAGAGCCCACTATCACTGCAACATGATCCTCATATAGTTATGATTAGGAATAATGCTGACTACTGGGTTGCCACTTTGTTAGATCCACTTTATAAAACCAAATGTTGCCAGATGATTCCCGCCCTAGAAAGGGACCCGAGAATGCTGGAGTATCGAAACAAGCTTTTACACAACGTTAAGAGTGAAGCACACAGTTCTTATCGCAGTTGTAGACTTCCAACCTTTGGCATGTCAATGCGTCATCGCCAAAACATTAGCAGCAGCAGCAGCAGTGGTGGAAATGGAAGAAGCAATTTCTGTGAGTCCTTTAACACTTTTTTTAGACCAACTCTTACACGTGGTGAACAAATGGAGAGAATTGATGAGTGGCCTGAGCTTGCCTCACACGCCTTGGAGGTTTTGTTGTGCCTGACAGCCAATGTTCTTTCAGAATGTGTCTTCAGCACTGCTGGTGGTCTCCTGAGAGATAAGAGCAACCAGCTGTCCCCTGAAACTGTAGACCTCCTAACTTGCATTAAGATGAATAAGTCATGGATCTCCAAGGACTTTTGCACCCCAATCGCAGACTGTACAGACTAAGTGATACTGCATTTTTTAATGTGATGCATTAATGTCACATAACTGCACTCTGTGATATCTTTAGTGTGTCTTCTGTGGCTGCTGCTGCTGCAGCTGATGTTAGCACAAATTTGTGGAAATGTAAACAGTCATGGTTGTTCTACATCTGCTGAGTTAGATGTAGTGGAAGACGTCTCGGAACCAATTATACTATTTTTATTCTCGTGACAGTTTTTCCACTTCGGTGGTGTCAGGCACTCAGTTTTTAAAATGTGAACACTCCTGGTAGGGTGTTCATCTGCTGGATTGGGTGAAGTGAAAAACCTGTCGGTCGCTTTTATACTATTTCTATTGTGGTGAAATTGGTGCCAATTTGGTGGTGTCTGCCAATAATTTTTGGAAATGTGAACATTCCTGGTTGGGTGTTGATCTGCTGGATTTGGTGTAGTGGAAGAACTGTCAGTCCCTATCATGTTATTTCCACTGTGGTGAAATTGATGCCACTTTGGTGGTGTCTGCCAATAATTTTTGAAAATGTGAACATTCCTGGTTGGGTGTCCAGCTGCTGGATTAGGTGTAGTGAAAGACCTGGTGTTTCCTATTATATTATTTCTACTGTGGTGAAATTGATGCCACTTTTGTGGTGTCTGAAAAAAGGGGTAACCATTGGCACTCAACAAGTCCACACCTTTATATTCTTAATGAAAATAAGTTTATTGATAGGCAGCCAGCAAAAATAAGTAACAGACTTCAAAATTTCAACGTTTCGGCGTACATCGCCTTTGTCAAGGAGGTCTGTATATACTCATGCAAGATCACAAAATGTAGCTGGCCAATAGTGGCTAATGTGGAAGGACCATCGTGTAATTAGCAAGCCGGCGTGCGTTCCGTGGCTCCAAGGCAGGGTCCCTTCCTTGGAGCCACGGAACGCACGCCGGCTTGCTAATTACACGATGGTCCTTCCACATTAGCCACTATTGGCCAGCTACATTTTGTGATCTTGCATGAGTATATACAGACCTCCTTGACAAAGGCGATGTACGCCGAAACGTTGGAATTTTGAAGTCTGTTACTTATTTTTGCTGGCTGCCTATCAATAAACTTATTTTCATGAAGAATATAAAGGTGTGGACTTGTTGAGTGCCAAAGGTTACCCCTTTTTTCATATTGTGATTTTTGTCCTTTGAGCACCACATTATAATTATAGAGTGTGCACCACTCTTCATCTCACTACTTTTGTGGTGTCTGCCAGTTATTTTTTTTTAAACGTGAACACTCCTGGTTGGGTGTCCATCTGCTTTACTGGGTGTAGTGAAAGAACTGTCCCTATTATACTATTTCTACTGTGGTCAAATTGATGCCAATTCTGTGGTGCAAGGCCCTAATTTGTTTAAATGTGAACACTCCTGGTTGGGTGTCCATCTGCTGGATAAGGTGTAGTGGAAGACCTGTCGGTCCCTATTATACTATCTATACTGTGGTGACATTAATGCCACTTTGGTGGTATCTGCCAATAATTTTTGGAAATGTGAACACTAGGGTTGAGCGAAACGGATCGGTCATTTTCATAAGTCGCCGACTTTTGGCAAAGTCGGGTTTCATGAAACCCAACCCGATCCCTGTGTGGGGTCGGCCACGCGGTACGCGACTTTCGCGCCAAAGTCGCGTTTCAATGACACGAAAAGTGCCATTTCTCAGCCAATGAAGGTGGACGCAGAGTGTGGGCAGCGTGATGACATAGGTCTCAGTCCCCACCATCTAAGAGAAGGGCATTACAGTGATTGGCTTGCTTTTTGCGGCGTCACAGGTGCTATAAAGGGGCATGCATGCCGACCGCCATCTTACTGCTGCCGATCTGAGTATAGGGAGAGGTTGCTGCCGCTTCGTCAGAAGCAGGGATAGCGTTAGGCAGGGTACATTATCCACCAAACCGCTTGTGCTGTAGCGATTTCCACTGTCCAACACCACCTTTTGTTTGCAGGGACAGTGGAAGCTACATTTTTTATTCCTCAGCGCTGTAGCTCATTGGGCTGCCCTAGAAGGCTCCCTGATAGCTGCATTGCTGTTTGTACGCCGCTGTGCAAACCGACTGCTTTTTTCAAAGCACAAATCCTGTTGCTCCTTCCTTTCTGCACAGGTATCTTGTTTGTTTGTCCACACTTTTGACTTTTTTGTGCAGCAGTCCACTCCTTGTTATCGCTGCCTGCCATACATTGCTGAGATTACTGCAGGGAGATAGTAATTGTAGGACAGTCTCTTTTTTTTTTATGTTTCATTATATCTCTTCAAGCCACTTTCTGCCACAGACAATATACTCTAATACAGTGGCCCAGATTTATTCACTATTCTCCCTGAAGAAAAAAAAAAAGGGTGCAGATTAAAATTGGCAAATCTGCATCAGTGGCAGTCCTGTGTGTGGCATCTGTGTCTCATTTTCTGGCACAGAAAACATACAGTCTAACAGTGGGCCTGATTTCTTGCCAATTCTCCCATGAATAAAAAAAAAATAGTGGGAGATTAAGATTGGCAATTCTGCCTCAGTGCCAGTCGTGTGTGTGGCATCTGTCTTTAATTTTGTGCCACAGAAAACCTAGTGTGTAATACTGGGCCAGATTTTTTTTTAATTCTCCCAGAAAAAAAAATAGTGGGAGATTAAATTGGCAATTCTGCCTCAGTGCCAGTCGTGTGTGTGGCATCTGTCTTTAATTTTGTGCCACATAAAACCTAGTGTGTAACCCTGGGCCTGATTTCTTGACAATTCTCCCACAATAAAGTTACAAAAAAGTGGGAGATTAAGATAGGCATTTCTGCCTCAGTGCCAGTCGTGTGTGTGGCATCTGTCTTTAATTTTGTGCCACAGAAAACCTAGTGTGTAATACTGGGCCAGATTTTTTTTTAAATTCTCCCAGAAAAAAAAAATAGTGGGAGATTAAGATTGGCAATTCTGCCTCAGTGCCAGTCGTGTGTGTGGCATCTGTCTTTAATTTTGTGCCACAGAAAACCTAGTGTTAAACACTGGGCCTGATTTCTTGACAATTCTCCCACAATAAAGTTACAAAGAAAGTGGGAGATTAAAGGTACCGTCACACTTAGCGACGCTGCAGCGATACCGACAACGATCCGGATCGCTGCAGCGTCGCTGTTTGGTCGCTGGAGAGCTGTCACACAGACCACTCTCCAGCGACCAACAATGCCGGTAACCAGGGTAAACATCAGGTAACTAAGCGCAGGGCCGCGCTTAGTAACCCGATGTTTACCCTGGTTACCATCCTAAAAGTTAAAAAAAACAAACACTACATACTTACCTACAGCCGTCTGTCCTCCAGCGCTGTGCTCTGCACTCCTCCTGTACTGTCTGTGTGAGCACAGCGGCCGGAAAGCAGAGCGGTGACGTCACCGCTCTGCTTTCCGGCTGACCGACGCTCACAGCCAGTACAGGAAGAGTGCAGAGCACAGTGCTGGAGGACAGACGGCTGTAGGTAAGTATGTACTGTTTGTTTTTTTTTACTTTTACGATGGTAACCAGGGTAAACATCGGGTTACTAAGCGCGGCCCTGCGCTTAGTTACCCTATGTTTACCCTGGTTACCAGTGAAGACATCGCTGAATCGGTGTCACACACGCCGATTCAGCGATGTCTGCGGGGAGTCCAGCGACCAAATAAAGTTCTGGACTTTCTTCCCCGACCAGCGACAGCACAGCAGGGGCCTGATCGCTGCTGCCTGTCACGCTGGACGATATCGCTAGCGAGGACGCTGCAACGTCATGGATCGCTAGCGATATCGTCTAGTGTGACGGTACCTTAAGATTGGCATTTCTGCCTCAGTGCCAGTCGTGTGTGTGGTATCTGTCTTTAATTTTGTGCCACAGAAAACCTAGTGTGTAATACTGGGCCAGATTTTTTTTAAATTCTCCCAGAAAAAAAATAGTGGGAGATTAAGATTGGCAATTCTGCCTCAGTGCCAGTCGTGTGTGTGGCATCTGACTTTAATTTTGTGCCATAGAAAACCTAGTGTGTAATACTGGGGCAGATTTTTTAAAAATTCTCCCAGAAAAAAAAAATAGTGGGAGATTAAGATTGGCAATTCTGCCTCAGTGCCAGTCGTGTGTGTGGCATCTGTCTTTAATTTTGTGCCACAGAAAACCTAGTGTGTAACCCTGGGCCTGATTTCTTGACAATTCTCCCACAATAAAGTTACAAAGAAAGTGGGAGATTAAGATTGGCATTTCTGCCTCAGTGCCAGTCGTGTGTGTGGCATCTGTCTTTAATTTTGTGCCACATAAAACCTATTGTGTAATACTGGGGCAGATTTTTTTAAAATTCTCCCAGAAAAAAAAATAGTGGGAGATTAAGATTGGCAATTCTGCCTCAGTGCCAGTCGTGTGTGTGGCATCTGTCTTTAATTTTGTGCCACAGAAAACCTAGTGTGTAACACTGGGCCTGATTTCTTGACAATTCTCCCACAATAAAGTTATAAAAAAAGTGAGAGATTAAGATTGGCATTTCTGCCTCAGTGCCAGTCGTGTGTGTGGCATCTGTCTTTAACTTTGTGCCACAGAAAACCTAGTGTGTAATACTGGGCCAGATTTTTTAAAAATTCTCCCAGAAAAAAAAATAGTGGGAGATTAAGGTTGGCATTTCTGCCTCAATGGCAGTGCTGTGTGTGACATCTGTCTCTAATTTTGTGCCACAGAAAACCTAGTGTATAATACTGGGCCATTTTTTTTTAAATTCTCCCAGGAAAAAAAAAATAGTGGGAGATTAAGGTTGGCATTTCTGCCTCAGTGCCAGTCCTGTGTGTGGCATCTGTCTCTCATTTTGTGCCACAGAAAACATAGAGTCTAACAGTGGGCCTGATTTCTTGCCAATTCTCCCATAAATTAAAAAAAAATAGTGGGAGATTAAGATTGGCAATTCTGCCTCAGTGGCAGTGCTGTGTGTGACATCTGTCTCTAATTTTGTGCCACAGAAAACCTAGTGTGTAAAACTGGGACAGATTTTTTTAAAATTCTCCCAGGAAAAAAAAATAGTGGGAGATTAAGATTGGCATTTCTACCTCAGTGCCAGTCCTGTGTGTGGCATCTGTCTCTCATTTTGTGCCACAGAAAACATAGAGTCTAACAGTGGGCCTGATTTCTTTTAAATTCTCCAATAAATAAAAAAAAATTGTGGGAGATTAAGATTGGCAATTCTGCCTCAGCGCCAGTCGTGTGTGTGGCATCTGTCTTTCATTTTATGCCACAGAACATATACTGTATAAGAGTGGGCCACATTTCTTCAATGTTCTCCCAGAAAAAATAAAAAGGGGGAGATTTTTATTGGTAGTGTGTGCATCTGCATCAGTCCTGTTAGTGGCATATCTGTCTGCCACTGAAGCTGTGTACTGTTATACATTGGGCCTGATTTTCCCTGCAGTCTCACCCACCTATAAAGGGATATATAAATCCAACAGAAGTTTGAGTTCACCTTGTAACTGGTTTTACAGTAACAAATACCGTTAGTTTGGTTACGTTTTTCAAACAATGAGGAAGTCTGGTGGAAGAGGTCGTGGCCGTGGGTGGTCATTGCCAGCTGGTAATGATGGTAGTGGTGGTGGAGCATCAGGTGGTCATGGGAAAAGCAATATAGCACCTAAGTCTCGAGTTGTTGAGCCAGGTTTGTCGTCTGGCTACACAAGGCCTCGAAAGCTCCCTTTTCTGGGAGTAGGAAAACCGCTTTTAAAGCCAGAGCAGCAAGAACAAGTTTTTGCTTTCCTTGCTGACTCAGCCTCTAGCTCTTTCGCCTCCTCTTCTGAAACTGCTAAATGTAAAAGCAGCGCGTCGTTAGTGGATGTTCACGGTAAGGGACAAGTCGCTTCCTTGTCTTCTTCACCAAGAACAACAGAGAAGGATGCGTCAGGCGACACAACGGGTTACTCCATGGAGCTCTTTACACATACCGTTCCTGGGTTAGAAAGTGAAAGTTGAATCGGACATGGAGTGCACAGATGCACAGCCACAGCCAGATTACTATGCTGTTCCTTTGACTGAGACCAGAACATTGCCCTCGCAGTGTACTGATCCAGAATCAGACCCTGATGAGACTATGGTGCCCCATCACGAACGCTATACCACCGGCTTACACGGTGACACAGACTAAGTTGCACATGAGATAGAAGAGGAGGTCATAGATGACCCAGTTGTTGACCCCGATTGGCAGACATTGGGGGAACAGGGTGCAGGCGGCAGTAGCTCTGAAGCGGAGGAGGAGGAGCCGCAGCAGGCATCAACATCGCAACAGGTTCCATTTGACAGGCCCGTATCTGGCCAAAAACGCGTGGCAAAACCAGTTGTAGGACAGCGTGGCCATCCGGTTAAAGAAGCTCAGTCTGCAATGCCTGAAAAGGTATCCGATAGTAGAAAGAGTGCAGTCTGGCATTTTTTTAAACAACATCCAAATGATCAGCGCAAAGTCATCTGTCAAAAATGTTCAACTACCTTAAGCAGAGGTCAGAATCTTAAAAGTCTAAATACAAGTTGCATGCGTAGACATTTAACCACCATGAATTTGCAAGCCTGGACTAACTACCAAATGTCCCTTAAGGTTGTAGCACCCTCGGCCAATGAAAATAGTCAGCAACGCTACATCCCTTCCCTCACTGTATGCCCACCATTTCCCGCACCACCTGCAGTAAATGTGCAGGTTTTGTCGCCAGGCCAAAGCAGTCAGGGAATCACCAGGTTCGTGGTAGGAAACACTGCATGTAGGGCACCAGCAAGAATACCATTTCAACCCTCTGTCAGTCTGCCATGTCCACCGACACCCCCGCTAGTTCCACGATCTACAGCTCTCCAGTCCAGCTCACCCTACATGAGACTCTCGTTAGGAAAAGGAAGTACTCAATCTCGCATCCGCGTACACAGGGTTTGAACGCCCACATTGCTAGACTAATCTCGTTAGAGATGATGCCATACCGGTTAGTTGACAGCTAAGCTTTCAAAGCCCTGATGGACTACGCTGTACCACGCTACGAGCTACCCAGTCGACACTTCTTTTTGAGAAAAGCCATCCCAGCCCTCCACCAGCATGTTAAAGAGCGCATCGTCCATGCACTCAGGCAATCTGTGAGCACAAAGGTGCACCTGACAACAGATGCATGGACCAGTAGGCATGGCCAGGGACGTTACGTGTCCATCACGGCACACTGGGTTAATGTGGTGGATGCAGGGTCCACAGGGGACAGCAATATTGGGACAGTTCTGCCTAGCCCACGGTCTGGGAAACAGTTGGCTGTAGGCGTTCGCCCCCCTCCTCCTCCTCCTCCTCGTCCTCCTGCAGAAGCGAGAGCTCGTCCACAGACCGAAGTCGCACGACCACTCCATCTGCAGCTGCCACTGTTGCACACGAGGTGTCCCATTATGGGACAGCTAGTGGCAAGCGTCAGCAGGCTGTGTTGGCAATGAAGTGTTTGGGTGACAACAGACACACCGCGGAAGTTCTGTCCGAGTTCTTGCAGCAAGAAACTCAGTCATGGCTGGGCAGTGTACATCTTGAGGCAGGCAAGGTAGTAAGTGATAACGGAAGGAATTTTATGGCTGCCATAGCCCTTTCACAACTGAAACACATTCCTTGCCTGGCTCACACCTTAAACCTGGTGGTGCAGTGCTTCCTGAAAAGTTATCCGGGGTTTCCCGACCTGCTCCTCAAAGTGCGCAGACTTTGCACGCATATCCGCCGTTCGCCCGTACACTCCAGCCGTATGCAGTACCATCAGCGGTCTTTGAACCTTCCCCAGCATCGCCTAATCATCGACGTTGCAACAAGGTGGAACTCCACACTGCACATGCTTCAGAGACTGTGCGAACAGAGGCGTGCTGTTATGTATTTGTGGGAGGATACACATACACGGGCAGGCAGTTGGATGGCAGACATGGAGTTGTCAGGTGTGCAGTGGTCGAAGGTACAAGACCTGTGTCAAGTCCTTCAGTGTTTTGAGGAATGCACACGGCTGGTTAGTGCAGACAACGCCATAATAAGCATGAGCATCCCCCTAATGCGTCTGCTGATGCAAAGTTTGATGCACATAAAGGAGCAGGCGTCTGCAGCCGAGGAAGAGGGAAGCCTTGATGACAGTCAGCCATTGTCTGGTCAGGGCAGTCTACCGGACGAGGTAGCGGGCGAAGAGGAGGAGGACGAGGAGGATGATGGGGATGAGTATTTTTTGAATGAGGAAGCTTCTCCGGGGCCAATAGAAACTGGTGGCGTTGCAAGGCCGGGTTCAGGTTTTTTGAGGGAGACAAGTGAGGTAGATTTGCCTGAAACTGGCCCTCAACCCAGCACAATTGCAGATTTGACAACTGGAACTTTGGCCCACATGGCGGATTATGCCTTACGTATCCTCAAAAGGGACCCACGCATTATTAAAATGATGACCGATGACGATTACTGGTTGGCCTGCCTCCTTGATCCTCGCTATAAAGGCAAATTGCAAAATATCTTGCCACATGAGAACCTCGAACAAATATTAGCAACCAAACAAGCAAGTCTTGTAGACCGTTTGATTCAGACATTCCCAGCACACAGCGCCGGTGATGGTTCTCACACGAGCTGCAGGGGGCAATAGGGCAGAGGTGTTAGAGGTGCACAAATCAGAAGTGGCGTTGGACAGAGGGGTTTTCTGACCAGGTTGTGGAGTGATTTTGCAATGACCGCAGACAGGACAGGTACTGCAGCATCAATTCAAAGTGACAGGAGACAACATTTGTCCAATATGGTTACTAACTATTTGTCATCCCTTATCGATGTTCTCCCTCAACCGTCATTCCCATTTTATTACTGGGCATCCAAAATAGACACCTAAGCCAGACTAGGGGATTATGGTCCATTAGGAGGGAAAACTTGTCCATACAAATATGGCTGCATCTTTTTGAGTGCCCATACTACCGCCAGGCACTCTTTCTCGATGGCCGCATAGCTTACTTCATGTGGCAGTAGTTTCCGACTCAGGTAAGCTACCGGGTGTTCTTGGCCGTCCGGCCCGACTTGGCTCAGTACTGCCCCCAATCCAAACATTTAAGAGTCTGTGTGAACAAGGAAACGTCTAGTTGGATCAGGTGCGGCCAATACAGGGGTATTGGTGAGGGCGTCCTTTAGCTGGCGGAAGGCTTCCTCACACTCTGGGGTCCAGGTTACCTGGCGGGGTTCTTACGGGTCAGATCAGTGAGGGGCTTGGCTACACTGCTGTAATTGGGAACAAATTTCCTGTAATACCCCGCTGTCCCTAGAAACGCCATGACCTGGGTATTAGTGCGTGGGGTGGGCCATTTGGCTATGGCCTCAATCTTGGCTGGTTCTGGTCTTTGTTTCCCACTTCCCACCCAATGCCCTAAATACTGAACCTCTGCTTTGCCCACGTGACACTTGTTTGGGTTCAGGGTGATTTCGGCCTTGTGGATCTTGGGAGAAGGACTTGGGGATCCTAGTTAATGATAAACTTACCTGGAGCAGCCAGTGCCAGGCAGCAGCTGCCAAGGCAAACAGGATCATGGGGTGCATTAAAAGAGGTCTGGATACACATGATGAGAGCATTATACTGCCTCTGTACAAATCCCTAGTTAGACCGCACATGGAGTACTGTGTCCAGTTTTGGGCACCGGTGCTCAGGAAGGATATAATGGAACTAGAGAGAGTACAAAGGAGGGCAACAAAATTAATAAAGGGGATGGGAGAACTACAATACCCAGATAGATTAGCGAAATTAGGATTATTTAGTCTAGAAAAAAGACGACTGAGGGGCGATCTAATAACCATGTATAAGTATATAAGGGGACAATACAAATATCTCGCTGAGGATCTGTTTATACCAAGGAAGGTGACGGGCACAAGGGGGCATTCTTTGCGTCTGGAGGAGAGAAGGTTTTTCCACCAACATAGAAGAGGATTCTTTACTGTTAGGGCAGTGAGAATCTGGAATTGCTTGCCTGAGGAGGTGGTGATGGCGAACTCAGTCGAGGGGTTCAAGAGAGGCCTGGATGTCTTCCTGGAGCAGAACAATATTGTATCATACAATTATTAGGTTCTGTAGAAGGACGTAGATCTGGGGATTTATTATGATGAAATATAGGCTGAACTGGATGGACAAATGTCTTTTTTCGGCCTTACTAACTATGTTACTATGTTACTATGATCCTGTCCAATACTGTCTCTAGGTGATTTAGATACTCTTCCCATGTCGCGCTGTAGATGGCAATGTTGTCCAGGTAGGCACAAGCATAGTCCTAGAGAACATCCAGAAGCCGGTCAGCCAGCCTCTGGAAGGTCGCCGGGGCAGTCTTCATCCCGAATGGCATAACTCGAAACTGGAATAAGCCAAATGAGGTGACAAATGCCGACTTGGGAATAGCGTCACGACTAAGGGGAATCTGCCAGTAGCCTTTGCATAGATCGATGGTGGTCAAATACTTTGCCCCCGCCAGCCGGTCTAACAACTCATCCACACGCGGCATGGGTGTTATGATCTGGTGGCTTGGAGCAGCAGGAGACGTACTCTGGAGAAGGTGGTACCTGTACGGACCGCAAACCCTGAACAAGCAGCGCAACTAGAAGCAGCCGTGGGGGGTACCTAACGCTCCCTAGATCCCTCGACACAGGCTAAGAAATAACTACCCCTAAAGACAGAGACAGGAAACCTATCTTAAATAAAACTAGTATACACCGGCGCTGCGCCGACAAAACAATGCAGACAGGAGGAAGAAAAACTAAATGCACATGGAAAGGGAGGGGGAAAGAGATAAGAGCTGCTGGTGAGGTGACAGGGTCTGTGCTATACTCTGTCTAAAAGAAAACAATTTAAAATAGATTAAATAAATCACCTGCGCTTATGGGGTAAAATAGATATGGTAATAGGTGCATTAAAATACAAAAGCCCCAACACAAGATGCTATCTAATAGCACAATAGAATGGCCTGGCTGAGCCTGCAACCTGGCAGGATAATAATCAATCCACTGTATGTGTAAATGATATACAGATAATGTAAACGCTATATAGCAGACTCACATACAATGACTGACTGTAGTGATGAAAGTACCTGGATAGTTTAGTAGGTGTCCGTATTGCTCCAGGAATCGGTGTGTCGGGCTGTACCGCAAATCTGCGGAGGAGTGACAGGACTGGCTATCCTCCAAGACAGGGGGTCTCTGCTTGCTGGGCGGCTGGCAGGGACAAGAAACCGCCAACTCCTAGCTTGCCCCGGCCGGAAGCAACGCCGGAGCAGGAGCGGTGTGTGGAGGGGGCGTGGCCAAAAACGTGACGTCACAAAAGTGGGCGGGCGCGAGACAGGGCAACCAATCCGACGCGTTTCGAAGGAAACACTCCTTCTTCGTCAGGGCTGGAGTTCCCTGTGAGACCCGTCCTTATATATCCTCCGCCCCCTTGTTAAGACCTGCCCCTGTAGCTGACCGAAGGTTAGATGAATGTATTTGTTCCAGCCACGATCTGTGCAGCAGCGTAAAATCAGCATGCACAGCAGAGCGCAGCTATATCAGATGGATAGCAAGCAGAATTATACATAAGTTTATGCCCCAAAAATGCTATGCAGTATAGATGTCTGGAACATGGTTCCCTTCACAGAGTTCGTGCGTGGCTATGTGTTACCATAAAGACCAATCTAGGGCAGACAGGAAAAAAAGGGAAAGAGTGGATAGAAAAGAATTACAGGGGATAAATGGGTGAAGATTAATGCATGGTAAATACTATTATTGCTTGGTTCTATTTATTTTTATTTATAGCTAAAAACACGCATAAAAAAACAGGTAGATATGCGCCTGGTTATACACTCAAATATAAATCATAACTTCTTTATTAATCAGGAAGTAAATTAAAAAATATATAAAGAAAAATATTTTTAATACTTTTAATATTTCAATGAATACACACGTGACCTTAACGTTCATAAAATAGGCCATTTTATACTCCAATAAAATAATGTGTTAGAATGTGTAAAAATTAAAACGCATACAGCTCTAATTCTTGATTAAGGCCTTTAGGGGCCAAGCTGTCCAATGTAAAAATCCACCTAGATTCAACCCTAGACATTATTTTTATAAAGTCCCCTCCCCTGGGGTTTTGTCGAACTGTTTGGATCCCACAAAAAAGAATATTTGCACAGGAGCGATTGTGCTGCTCCAAAAAGTGGCGCGATAATGGATGGCCTTTAAAACCTTTTTGGATATTGTCCAGATGTTCTTTGATTCTAACTCTTAAGGGCCTTTTGGTTCGGCCCACATATATTTTGTTGCACGGGCATGTCAGTGTATAGATCACTCCAGCTGTTTCACAGGAGATCCTGTTCTTAATGTGAAAGCTCCTGGTGCCACTTGAGTCCAAAAATGTGGTTTGGGTACATCTTTTACGGGATGTCCGTATACAACATAGACAATGTCCACATGGTGTAAATCCCATAGAACGATGGTCCGCTGTAGTTATGGGAACACCTTTTCTCACCATAACCGGTTTCGTTGTTGGCGCTAGGAGTAGGCCCAAATTTTGCGCCTTTGTATGGATAAATCTGGGATTCTCAGATAGAAGACCCCCAATAACTTTATCACCTTGTAAAATACCCCAATATTTTCTTACTATCCTTGTAAATTTACTGTACCCTGAATGGAATTGCGTTACTATGGGTAGATTGGTAATTTGTTGGTATATGTCTTGATGAGGGTTATTATTGGCCTCTTTATGGACAAACCTCTCCCTGGATACTTGACTTATTAGCTGTCTAGCTGTGTTTAGAGATTGTGGGTTGTATCCTTTGGCTACAAATTGCTTTGTGATATGTGTTGTTTCATCCATGTAATCCTCCAAATCTGTGCAGTTCCTCCTAATACGGGTATATTGGCCCTTGGGAATATTAGTAAGCCAGACTGGAAGGTGACAGCTTGTGATGTGTATGAAGCTGTTTGAATCAACCTCTTTGTGGAAACACTTCGTTTTTAGTGTATTGTTTTCCACATAAATTGTTAGGTCAAGAAAATTAATTTGCGCATTACTAATAGTAGGTGTGAATTCAAGACCGAATTGGTTATTGATTAGGTTAGAAATGAAGGAATTAAGTTCAGTAGTAGTGCCCTCCAAAATAAACAGAATGTCGTCGATAAATCGACACCAGAGTTTCAGACCCGGTTGGAGTTCACCCCCTTGAAGATGTATTGTTGCTCCCAGTTACCTACGTATAGGTTAGCATAACTTGGCGCAAAACGCGTGCCCATAGCGGTGCCCCACGTTTGCAGATAGAACTGGTTCTCATACTGGAAGTAGATATGCTTAAGGATGAACTGTATACTTTCTAGGAGAAATTGGATCTGGGGTTCCTTATATATTCCTAAAGAATGTAGGAATAATTGTGCTGACTCGCACCCTTTATCATGATTAATTACAGTGTACAAGGACTTAATATCCAAAGTACCCAAGATGAAATGGTTTTGCCAAGTGATGTGTTCCAAAGTTTGTATAGTATGGGTAGTGTCCTTAAGGTATGCCGGAATCAGTGGCATGCATTTCTGTAGATGCATATCTACATATTTTGAAAGGTTAGCCGTCAGGCAATTTATGCCAGAAATAATGGGGCGGCCTGGTGGGTTTTCAGTACTCTTGTGAATTTTTGGAATATGGTAAAAAATAGCTATTGTTGGAGTTCGATTATTGATAAAATGAAATTCCTTTTTGTTCAGGATCCCCAACGATTTGCCTCTTAGGGCCAAACAATTTAGCTTCTGGGTGTAATTAATAGTAGGATTGGAAATTAATTTTTTATATGTAATGGTGTCATTAAGGAGTCTCAATGCCTCATTATGGTATGCAGCACGATCCAACACAACAATGCCGCCCCCTTTATCCGCGGGGCGGATGATAATGTTGTGGTTGGCTTGAAGGTCAATGATTGCCCTCTTTTCACTCGTGCTGAGATTGTGAGATGCATATTTACAATGCTTGGTGTTGAGCTTCCTGATGTCCGAAATCACTAGGGTCTCAAAGGACCGAAAAGAGTTTGAGTATTCATTAATTGGGTTGAATGTGGATTGTAAAGCCAAATTAGTATGGATATATTCCGTAGTTGTAACAGGGTGGGTGCTGAGCCCATTAATTCCCTTTTTTAGGAAGTATTTCTTTAAGGCCAAATTGCGCATAAATTTTTTAATGCTGATAAATAAATTAAAGGATTTACTTTGGCTGTAGGGGCAAATTTTAGGCCTTTTTGTAAAAGGTTTTCCTCACTCTGGGTCAGTTGGTATGCACTAAGATTGAAAATTTTTTGAGTGTGTGCCTGAGATTTATTCAACTTCCTTAAACTTTTCTTTTGGGCGAGTTTCCCACCCCTCTTGCCTCTTTTGGTTTTGAGTTTTGGGGGTGGAAAAAATCCCGTTTTATTATAGAGTGCACCATAGGTTTAATACCTTTTGTTTTGGCTCCATGGTTTTTATATTTATTATTGGTAACCCTATTTGGAACCCTTTTCTGGTTGGTACTAGGATTTGAACCTATTATTCGTTTGGTACACAAATCTGCTTGGTTTGCAAATTGATTACTAGCTTTACTGGGTGCAGTTTTATGTGACGCACGATTGTTCGTGCTTGTTGTAGGAGTGGGATCTTCCCATTCGGTGGTGGTTTCTATACCCTCCCCCATTGTGGAAAGTTGGGAAAACTGATTAAAGGTGGAAATTTGAATGTTATCCACCAAATCCATTTCTCTTGGCGGGGGACTGGCCTCATTAGGGTAGATATTAGGAAGATCAGCATTTCTGGGATTGATTGCTTCACTGCTAATCCTGGTACGGGTTGACATTGGAGTATATTGTGTTGAATTCTTGTTGGTGTAGGTGGAGAATACTATAGATATGTCCTCCAAATGATTGGTTGGGGATAAATTGTATTCATCTACTGTTACGAATTCATTGTTTGGGCTAGGTGTGGATTCATTTGAAAAATTGTTAGGTACAATATTATTAAAAGGTAAATTATCCCTTGCAAATGTTTTCATTTTTTTTGTTAATGATGTCCTTTTCCTTTTCTTTTATTCTATACATGATTTTGGGGATAAGCTCATGTAGATCTTGAATATGATTATATTTTCTTAATTGATCAAATAATTCGGTGATCGATTGATTAATTTTAGCAAGGTTAATACGGCGTTTTTCTATTATAAAATGAAGAGCTTTGTTTGAGAAAGTTTTAAACATGGAATCCCACTCTTCCTGGATTTCCGAGTCACCAAAATCCCCTGCAAGGGTTTTATGAATAACAAGCCCCTTGGGGACAATGTCCGCCTCTGCATATTTTTCTAGTGAAGCAATCTCCCAAAGATTGCGCATTTCATTAACTAGTTGCTTTTCTAGTGATCTTAACAGAGGTTTGACTTGATCTGATTCATTAAGTGATAGTTTATGATGAGAAAATTGGGTTTGAATGAATTTTCGTCTAAAATCTCTATCTGTTATTAATGCATCTAATGCCATGGTGCAGCAGCCCTAGTGTGAACGCACAGAAATGATATATAGTAAATAAAACTAGTATACACCGGCGCTGCGCCGACAAAACAATGCAGACAGGAGGAAGAAAAACTAAATGCACATGGAAGGGGAGGGGGAGGGGGAAAGAGAAAAGAGCTGCTGGTGAGGTGACAGGGTCTGTGCTATACTCTGTCTAAAATAAAACAATATAAAATAGATTAAATAAATCACCTGCGCTTATGGGGTAAAATAGATAAGGTAATAGGTACAAAAGCCCCAACACAAGATGCTATCTAATAGCACAATAGAATGGCCTGGCTGAGCCTGCAACCTGGCAGGATAATAATCAATCCACTGTATGTGTAAATGATATACAGATAATGTAAACGCTATATAGCAGACTCACATACAATGACTGACTGTAGTGATGAAAGTACCTGGATAGTTTAGTAGGTGTCCGTATTGCTCCAGGAATCGGTGTGTCGGGCTGTACCGCAAATCTGCGGAGGAGTGACAGGACTGGCTATCCTCCAAGACAGGGGGTCTCTGCTTGCTGGGCGGCTGGCAGGGACAAGAAACCGCCAACTCCTAGCGTGCCCGGGCCGGAAGCAACGCCGGAGCAGGAGCGGTGTGTGGAGGGGGCGTGGCCAAAAACGTGCCGTCACAAAAGTGGGCGGGCGCGAGACAGGGCAACCAATCCGACGCGTTTCGAAGGAAACACTCCTTCTTCGTCAGGGCTGGAGTTCCCTGTGAGACCCGTCCCGTACCTAACAATTTTTCAAATGAATCCACACCTAGCCCAAACAATGAATTCGTAACAGCAGATGAATACAATTTATCCCCAACCAATCATTTGGAGGACATATCTATAGTATTCTCCACCTACACCAACACGAATTCAACACAATATACTCCAATGTCAACCCGTACCAGGATTAGCAGTGAAGCAATCAATCCCAGAAATGCTGATCTTCCTAATATCTACCCTAATGAGGCCAGTCCCCCGCCAAGAGAAATGGATTTGGTGGATAACATTCAAATTTCCACCTTTAATCAGTTTTCCCAACTTTCCACAATGGGGGAGGGTATAGAAACCACCACCGAATGGGAAGATCCCACTCCTACAACAAGCACGAACAATCGTGCGTCACATAAAACTGCACCCAGTAAAGCTAGTAATCAATTTGCAAACCAAGCAGATTTGTGTACCAAACGAATAATAGGTTCAAATCCTAGTACCAACCAGAAAAGGGTTCCAAATAGGGTTACCAATAATTAATATAAAAACCATGGAGCCAAAACAAAAGGTATTAAACCTATGGTGCACTCTATAATAAAACGGGATTTTTTCCACCCCCAAAACTCAAAACCAAAAGAGGCAAGAGGGGTGGGAAACTCGCCCAAAAGAAAAGTTTAAGGAAGTTGAATAAATCTCAGGCACACACTCAAAAAATTTTCAATCTTAGTGCATACCAACTGACCCAGAGTGAGGAAAACCTTTTACAAAAAGGCCTAAAATTTGCCCCTACAGCCAAAGTAAATCCGTTTAATTTATTTATCAGCATTAAAAAATGTATGCGCAATTTGGCCTTAAAGAAATACTTCCTAAAAAAGGGAATTAATGGGCTCAGCACCCACCCTGTTACAACTACGGAATATATCCATACTAATTTGGCTTTACAATCCACATTCAACCCAATTAATGAATACTCAGACTCTTTTCGGTCCTTTGAGACCCTAGTGATTTCGGACATCAGGAAGCTCAACACCAAGCATTGTAAATATGCATCTCACAATCTCAGCACGAGTGAAAAGAGGGCAATCATTGACCTTCAAGCCAACCACAACATTATCATCCGCCCCGCGGATAAAGGGGGCGGCATTGTTGTGTTGGATCGTGCTGCATACCATAATGAGGCATTGAGACTCCTTAATGACACCATTACATATCAAAATTTAATTTCCAATCCTACTATTAATTACACCCAGAAGCTAAATTGTTTGGCCCTAAGAGGCAAATCGTTGGGGATCCTGAACAAAAAGGAATTTCATTTTATCAATAATCGAACTCCAACAATAGCTATTTTTTACCATATTCCAAAAATTCACAAGAGTACTGAAAACCCACCAGGCCGCCCCATTATTTCTGGCATAAATTGCCTGACGGCTAACCTTTCAAAATATGTAGATATGCATCTACAGAAATGCATGCCACTGATTCCGGCATACCTTAAGGATACTATCCATACTATACAAACTTTGGAACACATCACTTGGCAAAACCATTTCATCTTAGGTACTTTGGATATTAAGTCCTTGTACACTGTAATTAATCATGATAAAGGGTGCGAGTCAGCACAATTATTCCTACATTCTTTAGGAATATATAAGGAACCCCAGATCCAATTTCTCCTAGAAAGTATAAAGTTCATCCTTAAGCATATCTACTTCCAGTATGAGAACCAGTTCTATCTGCAAACGTGGGGCACCGCTATGGGCACGCGTTTTGCGCCAAGTTATGCTAACCTATACGTAGGTAACTGGGAGCAACAATACATCTTCAAGGGGGGTGAACTCCAACCGGGTCTGAAACTCTGGCGTCGATTTATTGACGACATTCTGTTTATTTGGGAGGGCACTACTACTGAACTTAATTCCTTCATTTCTAACCTAAACAATAACCAATTCGGTCTTGAATTCACACCTACTATTAGTAATGTGCAAATTAATTTTCTTGACCTAACAATTTATGTGGAAAACAATACATTAAAAACGAAGTGTTTCCACAAAGAGGTTGATTCAAACAGCTTCATACACATCACAAGCTGTCACCTTCCAGTCTGGCTTACTAATATTCCCAAGGGCCAATATACCCGTATTAGGAGGAACTGCACAGATTTGGAGGATTACATGGATGAAACAACACATATCACAAAGCAATTTGTAGCCAAAGGAGACAACCCACAATCTCTAAACACAGCTAGACAGCTAGTAAGTCAAGTACCCAGGGAGAGGTTGGTCCTAAAGAGGCCAATAATAACCCTCCTCAAGACATATACCAACAAATTACCAATCTACCCATAGTAACGCAATTCCATTCAGGGTACAGTAAATTTACAAGGATAGTAAGAAAATATTGGGGTATTTTACAAGGTGATAAAGTTATTGGGGGTCTTCTATCTGAGAATCCCAGATTTATCCATACAAAGGCACAAAATTTGGGCCTACTCCTAGCGCCAACAACGAAACCGGTTATGGTGAGAAAAGGTGTTCCCATAACTACAGCGGACCGTCGTTCTATGGGATTTACACCATGTGGACATTGTCCATGTTGTATACGGACATCCCGTAAAAAATGTACTCAAACCACATTTTTGGACTCAAGTGGCACCAAGAGCTTTCACATTAAGAACAGGATCTCCTGTGAAACAGCTGGAGTGATCTATACACTGACATGCCCGTGCAACAAAATATATGTGGGCCGAACCAAAAGGCCCTTAAGAGTTAGAATCAAAGAACATCTGGACAATATCCAAAAAGGTTTTAAAGGCCATCCATTATCGCGCCACTTTTTGGAGCAGCACAATCGCTCCTGTGCAAATATTCTTTTTTGTGGGATCCAAACAGTTCGACAAAACCCCAGGGGAGGGGACTTTATAAAAATAATGTCTAGGGTTGAATCTAGGTGGATTTTTACATTGGACAGCTTGGCCCCTAAAGGCCTTAATCAAGAATTAGAGCTGTATGCGTTTTAATTTTTACACATTCTAACACATTATTTTATTGGAGTATAAAATGGCCTATTTTATGAACGTTAAGGTCACGTGTGTATTCATTGAAATATTAAAAGTATTAAAAATATTTTTCTTTATATATTTTTTTATTTACTTCCTGATTAATAAAGAAGTTATGATTTATATTTGAGTGTATAACCAGGGGCATATCTACCTGTTTTTTTATGCGTGTTTTTAGCTATAAATAAAAATAAATAGAACCAAGCAATAATAGTATTTACCATGCATTAATCTTCACCCATTTATCCCCTGTAATTCTTTTCTATCCACTCTTTCCCTTTTTTTTTCCTGTCTGCCCTAGATTGGTCTTTACGGTAACACATAGCCACGCACGAACTCTGTGAAGGGAACCATGTTCCAGACATCTATACTGCATAGCATTTTTGGGGCATAAACTTATGTATAATTCTGCTTGCTATCCATCTGATATAGCTGCGCTCTGCTGTGCATGCTGATTTTACGCTGCTGCACAAATCGTGGCTGGAACAAATGCATTCATCTAACCTTCGGTCAGCTACAGGGGCAGGTCTTAACAAGGGGGCGGAGGATATATAAGGACGGGTCTCACAGGGAACTCCAGCCCTGACGAAGAAGGAGTGTTTCCTTCGAAACGCGTCGGATTGGTTGCCCTGTCTCGCGCCCGCCCACTTTTGTGACGTCACGTTTTTGGCCACGCCCCCTCCACACACCGCTCCTGCTCCGGCGTTGCTTCCGGCCGGGGCACGCTAGGAGTTGGCGGTTTCTTGTCCCTGCCAGCCGCCCAGCAAGCAGAGACCCCCTGTCTTGGAGGATAGCCAGTCCTGTCACTCCTCCGCAGATTTGCGGTACAGCCCGACACACCGATTCCTGGAGCAATACGGACACCTACTAAACTATCCAGGTACTTTCATCACTACAGTCAGTCATTGTATGTGAGTCTGCTATATAGCGTTTACATTATCTGTATATCGTTTACACATACAGTGGATTGATTATTATCCTGCCAGGTTGCAGGCTCAGCCAGGCCATTCTATTGTGCTATTAGATAGCATCTTGTGTTGGGGCTTTTGTATTTTAATGCACCTATTACCTTATCTATTTTACCCCATAAGTGCAGGTGATTTATTTAATCTATTTTATATTGTTTTATTTTAGACAGAGTATAGCACAGACCCTGTCACCTCACCAGCAGCTCTTTTCTCTTTCCCCCTCCCCCTCCCCTTCCATGTGCATTTAGTTTTTCTTCCTCCTGTCTGCATTGTTTTGTCGGTGCAGCGCCGGTGTATACTAGTTTTATTTACTATATATCATTTCTGTGCGTTCACACTAGGGCTGCTGCACCATAGCATTAGATGCATTAATAACAGATAGAGATTTTAGACGAAAATTCATTCAAACCGAATTTTCTCATCATAAACTATCACTTAATGAATCAGATCAAGTCAAACCTCTGTTAAGATCACTAGAAAAGCAACTAGTTAATGAAATGCGCAATCTTTGGGAGATTGCTTCACTAGAAAAATATGCAGAGGCGGACATCGTCCCCAAGGGGCTTGTTATTCATAAAACCCTTGCAGGGGATTTTGGTGACTCGGAAATCCAGGAAGAGTGGGATTCCATGTTTGAAACTTTCTCAAACAAAGCTCTTCATTTTATAATAGAAAAACGCCGTATTAACCTTGCTAAAATTAATCAATCGATCACCGAATTATTTGATCAATTAAGAAAATATAATCATATTCAAGATCTACATGAGCTTATCCCCAAAATCATGTATAGAATAAAAGAAAAGGAAAAGGACATCATTAATAAAAAAAATGAAAAAATTTGCAAGGGATAATTTACCTTTTAATAATATTGTACCTAACAATTTTTCAAATGAATCCACACCTAGCCCAAACAATGAATTCGTAACAGTAGATGAATACAATTTATCCCCAACCAATCATTTGGAGGACATATCTATAGTATTCTCCACCTACACCAACACGAATTCAACACAATATACTCCAATGTCAACCCGTACCAGGATTAGCAGTGAAGCAATCAATCCCAGAAATGCTGATCTTCCTAATATCTACCCTAATGAGGCTAGTCCCCCGCCAAGAGAAATGGATTTGGTGGATAACATTCAAATTTCCACCTTTAATCAGTTTTCCCAACTTTCCACAATGGGGGAGGGTATAGAAACCACCACCGAATGGGAAGATCCCACTCCTACAACAAGCACGAACAATCGTGCGTCACATAAAACTGCACCCAGTAAACCTAGTAATCAATTTGCAAACCAAGCAGATTTGTGTACCAAACGAATAATAGGTTCAAATCCTAGTACCAACCAGAAAAGGGTTCCAAATAGGGTTACCAATAATAAATATAAAAACCATGGAGCCAAAACAAAAGGTATTAAACCTATGGTGCACTCTATAATAAAACGGGATTTTTTCCACCCCCAAAACTCAAAACCAAAAAAGGCAAGAGGGGTGGGAAACTCGCCCAAAAGAAAAGTTTAAGGAAGTTGAATAAATCTCAGGCACACACTCAAAAAATTTTCAATCTTAGTGCATACCAACTGACCCAGAGTGAGGAAACCCTTTTACAAAAAGGCCTAAAATTTGCCCCTACAGCCAAAGTAAATCCGTTTAATTTATTTATCAGCATTAAAAAATTTATGCGCAATTTGGCCTTAAAGAAATACTTCCTAAAAAAGGGAATTAATGGGCTCAGCACCCACCCTGTTACAACTACGGAATATATCCATACTAATTTGGCTTTACAATCCACATTCAACCCAATTAATGAATACTCAAACTCTTTTCGGTCCATTGAGACCCTAGTGATTTCGGACATCAGGAAGCTCAACACCAAGCATTGTAATTATGCATCTCACAATCTCAGCACGAGTGAAAAGAGGGCAATCATTGACCTTCAAGCCAACCACAACATTATCATCCGCCCCGCGGATAAAGGGGGCGGCATTGTTGTGTTGGATCGTGCTGCATACCATAATGAGGCATTGAGACTCCTTAATGACACCATTACATATAAAAAATTAATTTCCAATCCTACTATTAATTACACCCAGAAGCTAAATTGTTTGGCCCTAAGAGGCAAATCGTTGGGGATCCTGAGCAAAAAGGAATTTCATTTTATCAATAATTGAACTCCAACAATAGCTATTTTTTACCATATTCCAAAAATTCACAAGAGTACTGAAAACCCACCAGGCCGCCCCATTATTTCTGGCATATATTGCCTGACGGCTAACCTTTCAAAATATGTAGATATGCATCTACAGAAATGCATGCCACTGATTCCGGCATACCTTAAGGATACTACACAAACTTTGGAACACATCACTTGGCAAAACCATTTCATCTTAGGTACTTTGGATATTAAGTCCTTGTACACTGTAATTAATCATGATAAAGGGTGCGAGTCAGCACAATTATTCCTACATTCTTTAGGAATATATAAGGAACCCCAGATCCAATTTCTCCTAGAAAGTATACAGTTCATCCTTAAGCATAACTACTTCCAGTATGAGAACCAGTTCTATCTGCAAACGTGGGGCACCGCTATGGGCACGCGTTTTGCGCCAAGTTATGCTAACCTATACGTAGGTAACTGGGAGCAACAATACATCTTCAAGGGGGGTGAACTCCAACCGGGTCTGAAACTCTGGCGTCGATTTATCGACGACATTCTGTTTATTTGGGAGGGCACTACTACTGAACTTAATTCCTTCATTTCTAACCTAAACAATAACCAATTCGGTCTTGAATTCACACCTACTATTAGTAATGCGCAAATTAATTTTCTTGACCTAACAATTTATGTGGAAAACAATACACTAAAAACGAAGTGTTTCCACAAAGAGGTTGATTCAAACAGCTTCATACACATCACAAGCTGTCACCTTCCAGTCTGGCTTACTAATATTCCCAAGGGCCAATATACCCGTATTAGGAGGATCTGCACAGATTTGGAGGATTACATGGATGAAACAACACATATCACAAAGCAATTTGTAGCCAAAGGATACAACCCACAATCTCTAAACACAGCTAGACAGCTAGTAAGTCAAGTACCCAGGGAGAGGTTGGTCCATAAAGAGGCCAATAATAACCCTCCTCAAGACATACAGTGGGGCAAAAAAGTATTTAGTCAGTCAGCAATAGTGCAAGTTCCACCACTTAAAAAGATGAGAGGCGTCTGTAATTTACATCATAGGTAGACCTCAACTATGGGAGACAAACTGAGAAAAAAAAATCCAGAAAATCACATTGTCTGTTTTTTTAACATTTTATTTGCATATTATGGTGGAAAATAAGTATTTGGTCAGAAACAAAATTTCATCTCAATACTTTGTAATATATCCTTTGTTGGCAATGACAGAGGTCAAACATTTTCTGTAAGTCTTCACAAGGTTGCCACACACTGTTGTTGGTATGTTGGCCCATTCCTCCATGCAGATCTCCTCTAGAGCAGTGATGTTTTTGGCTTTTCGCTTGGCAACACGGACTTTCAACTCCCTCCAAAGGTTTTCTATAGGGTTGAGATCTGGAGACTGGCTAGGCCACTCCAGGACCTTGAAATGCTTCTTACGAAGCCAGTCCTTCGTTGCCCTGGCAGTGTGCTTTGGATCATTGTCATGTTGAAAGACCCAGCCACGTTTCATCTTCAATGCCCTTGCTGATGGAAGGAGGTTTGCACTCAAAATCTCACGATACATGGCCCCATTCATTCTTTCATGTACCCGGATCAGTCGTCCTGGCCCCTTTGCAGAGAAACAGCCCCAAAGCATGATGTTTCCACCACCATGCTTTACAGTAGGTATGGTGTTTGATGGATGCAACTCAGTATTCTTTTTCCTCCAAACACGACAAGTTGTGTTTCTACCAAACAGTTCCAGTTTGGTTTCATCAGACCATAGGACATTCTCCCAAAACTCCTCTGGATCATCCAAATGCTCTCTAGCAAACTTCAGACGGGCCCGGAAATGTACTGGCTTAAGCAGTGGGACACGTCTGGCACTGCAGGATCTGAGTCCATGGTGGCGTAGCGTGTTACTTATGGTAGGCCTTGTTACATTGGTCCCAGCTCTCTGCAGTTCATTCACTAGGTCCCCCCGCGTGGTTCTGGGATTTTTGCTCACCGTTCTTGTGATCATTCTGACCCCACGGGGTGGGATTTTGCGTGGAGCCCCAGATCAAGGGAGATTATCAGTGGTCTTGTATGTCTTCCATTTTCTAATTATTGCTCCCACTGTTGATTTCTTCACTCCAAGCTGGTTGGCTATTGCAGATTCAGTCTTCCCAGCCTGGTGCAGGGCTACAATTTTGTTTCTGGCGTCCTTTGACAGCTCTTTGGTCTTCACCGTAGTGGAGTTTGGAGTCAGACTGTTTGAGGGTGTGCACAGGTGTCTTTTTATACTGATAACAAGTTTAAACAGGTGCCATTACTACAGGTAATGAGTGGAGGAAAGAGGAGACTCTTAAAGAAGAAGTAACAGGTCTGTGAGAGCCAGAAATCTTGATTGTTTGTTTCTGACCAAATACTTATTTTCCACCATAATATGCAAAAAAAATGATAAAAAAACAGACAATGTGATTTTCTGGATTTTTTTTTCTCAGTTTGTCTCCCATAGTTGAGGTCTACCTATGATGTAAATTACAGACACCTCTCATCTTTTTAAGTGGTGGAACTTGCACTATTGCTGACTGACTAAATACTTTTTTGCCCCACTGTATACCAACAAATTACCAATCTACCCATAGTAACGCAATTCCATTCAGGGTACAGTAAATTTACAAGGATAGTAAGAAAATATTGGGGTATTTTACAAGGTAACATAGTAACATAGTAACATAGTTAGTAAGGCCGAAAAAAGACATTTGTCCATCCAGTTCAGCCTATATTCCATCATAATAAATCCCCAGATCTACGTCCTTCTACAGAACCTAATAATTGTATGATACAATATTGTTCTGCTCCAGGAAGACATCCAGGCCTCTCTTGAACCCCTCGACTGAGTTCGCCATCACCACCTCCTCAGGCAAGCAATTCCAGATTCTCACTGCCCTAACAGTAAAGAATCCTCTTCTATGTTGGTGGAAAAACCTTCTCTCCTCCAGAGGCAAAGAATGCCCCCTTGTGCCCGTCACCTTCCTTGGTATAAACAGATCCTCAGCGAGATATTTGTATTGTCCCCTTATATACTTATACATGGTTATTAGATCGCCCCTCAGTCGTCTTTTTTCTAGACTAAATAATCCTAATTTCGCTAATCTATCTGGGTATTGTAGTTCTCCCATCCCCTTTATTAATTTTGTTGCCCTCCTTTGTACTCTCTCTAGTTCCATTATATCCTTCCTGAGCACCGGTGCCCAAAACTGGACACAGTACTCCATATGCGGTGATAAAGTTATTGGGGGTCTTCTATCTGAGAATCCCAGATTTATCCATACAAAGGCGCAAAATTTGGGCCTACTCCTAGCGCCAACAACGAAACTGGTTATGGTGAGAAAAGGTGTTCCCATAACTACAGCGGACCATCGTTCTATGGGATTTACACCATGTGGACATTGTCCATGTTGTATACGGACATCCCGTAAAAGATGTACTCAAACCACATTTTTGGACTCAAGTGGCACCAGGAGCTTTCACATTAAGAACAGGATCTCCTGTGAAACAGCTGGAGTGATCTATACACTGACATGCCCGTGCAACAAAATATATGTGGGCCGAACCAAAAGGCCCTTAAGAGTTAGAATCAAAGAACATCTGGACAATATCCAAAAAGGTTTTAAAGGCCATCCATTATCGCGCCACTTTTTGGAGCAGCACAATCGCTCCTGTGCAAATATTCTTTTTTGTGGGATCCAAACAGTTCGACAAAACCCCAGGGGAGGGGACTTTATAAAAATAATGTCTAGGGTTGAATCTAGGTGGATTTTTACATTGGACAGCTTGGCCCCTAAAGGCCTTAATCAAGAATTAGAGCTGTATGCGTTTTAATTTTTACACATTCTAACACATTATTTTATTGGAGTATAAAATGGCCTATTTTATGAACGTTAAGGTCACGTGTGTATTCATTGAAATATTAAAAGTATTAAAAATATTTTTCTTTATATATTTTTTAATTTACTTCCTGATTAATAAAGAAGTTATGATTTATATTTGAGTGTATAACCAGGCGCATATCTACCTGTTTTTTATGCGTGTTTTTAGCTATAAATAAAAATAAATAGAACCAAGCAATAATAGTATTTACCATGCATTAATCTTCACCCATTTATCCCCTGTAATTCTTTTCTATCCACTCTTTCCCTTTTTTTCCTGTCTGCCCTAGATTGGTCTTTATGGTAACACATAGCCACGCACGAACTCTGTGAAGGGAACCATGTTCCAGACATCTATACTGCATAGCATTTTTGGGGCATAAACTTATGTATAATTCTGCTTGCTATCCATCTGATATAGCTGCGCTCTGCTGTGCATGCTGATTTTACGCTGCTGCACAGATCGTGGCTGGAACAAATACATTCATCTAACCTTCGGTCAGCTACAGGGGCAGGTCTTAACAAGGGGGCGGAGGATATATAAGGACGGGTCTCACAGGGAACTCCAGCCCTGACGAAGAAGGAGTGTTTCCTTCGAAACGCGTCGGATTGGTTGCCCTGTCTCGCGCCCGCCCACTTTTGTGACGTCACGTTTTTGGCCACGCCCCCTCCACACACCGCTCCTGCGTTGCTTCCAGCCGGGGCACGCTAGGAGTTGGCGGTTTCTTGTCCCTGCCAGCCGCCCAGCAAGCAGAGACCCCCTGTCTTGGAGGATAGCCAGTCCTGTCACTCCTCCGCAGATTTGCGGTACAGCCCGACACACCGATTCCTGGAGCAATACGGACACCTACTAAACTATCCAGGTACTTTCATCACTACAGTCAGTCATTGTATGTGAGTCTGCTATATAGCATTTACATTATCTGTATATCATTTACACATACAGTGGATTGATTATTATCCTGCCAGGTTGCAGGCTCAGCCAGGCCATTCTATTGTGCTATTAGATAGCATCTTGTGTTGGGGCTTTTGTATTTTAATGCACCTATTACCTTATCTATTTTACCCCATAAGCGCAGGTGATTTATTTAATCTATTTTATATAGGAAACCTATCTTGCCTCAGAGAAAATCCCCAAAGGACAGACAGCCCCCCACAAATATTGACTGTGAGAGGAGAGGGAAATAACATACGCAGACATGAAATCAGGATTTAGCATAGGAGGCCATACTAGCTAAAAAGAAAGGATAGAACAGAGTACTATGCGGTCAGTATTAAAACACTAGAAAATATCCACCACAGAAAATACAAAACACCACATCTGACTAAAGACATGGAGGGTATATCTGCATCTCCAGAGACACAGCTAGGCTGCAAAAAATCCTTCACAACAAGCTGGACAAGACCAAACATGAAAAATGCACAGAATTAAAAGGTCCACAGCAGGTGGACAGCAAAAACAAAGCCAGGACTTATCTTTGAAGAAAAGCACAGCGAACAGGAGAGACCAGAAGGGATGTGAATCCTCCATAAAAAATGGACAACTGGCACTGACTAAAGGATCAAGCAAGGCTATATAGCCCAGCCCAAATTGCAAAAAATAGATACACCTGATAAATGCTGTGATCCAACTACCGCAGCACTACCACTCATAACCACCGGAGGGAGCCCAAGAGCAGAATTCACAACAATGGGATACCCATCCGTCACTGTTTTCTCATTGAGCTTACGATAGTCTACACAAAATGATGTAGTCCCATCCTTCTTGGGCACTAACACTACGGGGGATGCCCAGGGACTATCTGACTCTTCAATGACCCCTAAACGCAATATCTCTTGTATCTCTTGTCGCATCCCTTCTCGTACAGACTCAGGGACGCGGAAGGGGGATTGTCGCAGGGGGGTCTGATCCTGGGTCTCAACCTTGTTTTGTGCCAGGTGAGTGTACCCTTGTTTCCCCGAAAACATCCTCAGCAACTCCTCCGCCTGCTGTCTTCACTCAAGTTTACCTGGCCCCATGTTTTAGACTGAGTCCTTTCCCCTAAAACATTAGGCAAGGGATGTCCGGCTAAATCCTCTGCTTCAGGTGCACAGATGGCCACTACCTCTTCAGGGCGCTCCCAGTAGGGCTTCAGCATATTCACGCGGAACATGCGGATAACCCTGGGGTCGTCACATTCGGCGACATTATAGGTTGTGTCTGCTATTTTCCCCACTACCTGGTAGGGCCCCTGCCATGCAGCTTGGAACTTGTTCTGCCTGGTGGGCTCTAACACCAGGACCTTCTGTCCTATTTCCAAGGTGCGCTCTCTGGCCCTCCAATCGTAACATATGCGCTGGCGCCGCTGTGCTACCTGCATGTTCCCACATACAGCCTGGGTCAGCTCCTGTAGGCAGTCCTGGAATTCCAGCACATAGAGTACAATAGGTACCCCTTCTATGATGCCCTCCCCTTCCCAGTGTTCTAGCACTAAGTCTAGAGGTCCCCTTACCCGTCTCCCGTATACCAGTTCGAACGGGGAGAACCCCGTGGATTCTTGGGGCACCTCCCGATAGGCAAACAGGAGGTGTGGCAAGAATTTCTCCCAATTCCTGTAGGTCCTGTTAAAAGTCCCAATGAGTTGTTCACACAACCCATTGGTTTGCAGGTGGTACGGGGCGCTTCTAATGGACTTTACGCTGCACAGCTTCCACAGTTGGTTGGTCACCTCTGCTGTAAACTGGGTACCCTGGTCCGAGATAATCTCCCGGGGAAATCCAACCCGTGAGAACCCTGGAGCAGGGCAGCCGCCACCATCTCTGCCAGTATGATAGGTAACGCAACCGCCTCTGGATACCGTGTGGCATAATCTATCACTGTCAATATATACCTTTTACCTGACGGACTGGGTTTGGCTAACGGCCCTATCAGATCGACTGCTACTCGGCTAAATGGTTCCTCCACAATGGGGAGGGGGCATAATTTGGCCTTGCATTGATCTCCCCGCTTGCCAATGCGCTGGCAACTGTCACAGGTCTGGCAGTACTGACGAACATCATAGGTTACCCCCAGCCAAAAGAAGTTTTGTGTCAGACGATGCCTGGTGTGACTGACGCCGAAGTGCCTGGCCAAGGGTATGTCATGAGAGATTCGCAGTAACTCCTGCCTATACTTCTTGGGAACTACCAGCTGTCGTTTTATAGTGGGGCTCGTCCCTGTGTGGTGCTGCTCTGTGATCTGGTAGAGGATTCCATGCTTCCATATAAACTGTTCCTCTTCCAGTACTCCTCTCCCCTCTTGTGCCTTCCCACGATATCCCTCCAATGAAGGATCCTCAAGTAACTCCCTCTTAAATTCATCTGGGGTGGCCTAAGAAATGTGCCTGGCTATGGGAATACGTGTAGGGCTGGGATGTCTTACCTGGGCCTCCTCTGAGTGTAATTCCACCTCCGCAGCTCCAGCTTGTCTCCGGGTGGTTACAGGATATGTCTCAGCCAGAGGGGCAACCGAGAAGGCAGACAACATGGGCCCCAAGTCATTTCCCAGCAAGACGTCTGCAGGCAAATCCTCCATCAAGCCGACCTCAACAAGGCCATCCCCCGACTCCCCAGTTCAGGTTTATCCTGGCACTGGGCAGTCAATGTATGGCTCCACTGGCTACATGGACTGCCACTGTCCACTCCATCTTCTCTTGGTCCCGGACGGGATGAGGCTTCACAAGGGTCAAAGTTGCCCCTGAATCTCTTAGTCCCTGGATATGTTTCCCATTAACCCACATGACCTGTCGATGCTGTTGTCGATTATCTGCCCGGGCTGCCTGCACGGGGTTTACTTCATGCAGCACTTCCTCCATCTCTTCCACACCTTGGTTAGTCGTAGCCCCCAATGTCGGGTCAGCTTCACCTTGGTAGCAGTGTGCAGTGGCCCAGCTGAAGGTAGCTGTTCCCGCCTTTGGCCACTGGGTATGCTGAGTTCGGTTGGGACATTGTCTTTGCAGGTGGCCCAGCTGACGGCTGGTGTAGCATCGAGCCCCAGGGGTACTGTGGTAGGCCGGGTTTCTAGCTGGTCCCCCTACAATCTTCGGTGGTTTGGGGCCCTCCAGGTCCATGGGTGGACCCCTAGTGACCATCTTTGATCCAGACAACTGAGGCCTCCTGGCATCATGATGTTCATCGGCCAGACGAGCGGCTTACTCAAGAGTCGTTGGCCGCCTGTCCCGAAGCCATTCCTGTGTCTCGGGGGTTAGTCCATTAAAGAATCTTTATAACAAGACGAGCTGGAGGACGTCCTCCTTAGTGGTTGCTTGGCTCCCTTGTACCCACTGTAGCAGTGACCGCTGTAATTTACAGGCCCATTCAGCGTGGGTATCGGTTACTCTTTTTATAAGTCTGCGGAACTTTTGGCGGTATGCCTCTGGTGTCAGCGCATACCGGGCCAAGATCACTTCTTTGATCCGCTCATAGTCCATAGAGTCCTCATCAGGTACCGCTGCCTGGCCTGTCAGCTTGCTGGCCAGAATCTGAACCCGTTCCTCCGGCTTCACTTGATGAAGGGCACACTGCCGCTCAAAGTCCTGCAGAAAGCCATCAAGGTCTTCCTCTGCCTCCCCCAACTGTCGGAAGGCATTATACTGGATCTTTTTGTGGCTTACTGTTGAAGGTACCTGGGCGGAGGCCAGAGCTTCCCCTGCTCGCTGACTTTCCTCTCTCCGCTCTGCCATCTCCATCTTGGCCAGCTCCACTTTGGTCCACTCTGCCATCTCCATCTTGGCTAGCTCTATCCTGGTCCGCTCGGCCATCTTTTCCTTCAGATCAGTACGCACATCAGCCATCACCTCTCGTATGATCTCTACTGCAGGGTTTGGGCCATACAACGCCAGTCTGTTCTTTACCTCCCTCTGGAATTCAGTCTCCTCCACATTCACATTGGGGGGTCACTGCACTGTCGTGCTCCATGATGGCTGCTATCAAATCTGCTTTTGTTTTGTTGCTTGCGATTAACCCTCTGGCTTCCACCAGATCTTTTAATGAAGTCCTCTTTAACTTCTGGTAGTTGTTTTCCATTCATTCCTTTCCTCCTGTAGAAGGGGTATCATATCCTGCTGTCTGCCACCAGTGCCACCAAGCTGGGGTACCTTTTTCAGTACCACCCCGGGTTTCAGGAGGTCGACTCTTCTTTGGCTGGAGTCTGAATGAAGGACGCTGGCTGGAATTCCTTGATTACATGGGCGCATATAAAATCTCACTGCTTCTCCACGTATTTCCAGTTTGACAACACTTTATTCACAGGACACAGAATATATCACACAGTTACAGAGGGAGGGCCAATTGAAAAGCGGCAGGCCAGACATACATTACAATAGCCGCAGGAGGCCGGAGCCTGTCGATATTTACTGTGGGAATTACAAAGGTGGGGGGAGGACAGAAGGGGAATTTCTTGTCCTCGTTGCTCAGGGGCGCAGCCTGTGGGCTGATGCATCTCACAAGGAACCTATTATACATATATATAACTGCACAACATATTCTGGGTGCTGAGTGGTTCCATAACACGTAACAGTGAACTTGCGCCCATTTTTGGTGTCAGCAAGACGCCGATGACCGGAAAGAGGGCATAGCGTGTATGGAATAAAAGCACAGGCGCAAAAAGACCTAAGTGGCGCATAATGTAATAGGGATGCTGATGAATGGTAGAAGGGCATGACGTCCGTGCAGTAAAGGCGCAAGTGCAAGAAAACTCCACGGAGCGTGTGCATTAGAGACAAAAAGGACGGAAGTGGGGCAAGTGAAAAGGCTCCAGTAATGACACTGCCATGTCACCAGAAAGAAACCTAATTATAACGCTGCCATAGTTGAAAGTGTCAATATTAATATGGGAAAGTGGAAAAGTGAAAATAAATACAAAATTTATCAATAAATGTGATTGTCTCAATGTGATCATTTATGGGACCAAATGTATAGAAGGATAATATACAGAGGTAAAAGATGTATGTCATGATATGTACTTTTGCCCTGTCCTGTATTTGAATAATATGCCATTTGATGTATGTAACTAACCTGTCTCCTTCCCCCAATACTTGCAGCCCTGAGCTATAATGTAATTAAGCTTTGTCCACACCACTAGGGAAAGAATAGCCATTCTTCCTCACAGCAGGTGGCTAGTCAAATGTAAATACTACCTAGACTGCCTGGAGCCCACCAGTCTGGTGGACCCAACCATTGAATAGAAGGTGTGACCCCCCTTTATGGGCGGATCCCAGGAGCTCAGACAATCCATTCTTATTTTGAGATCAGATGTGAGTTGATCCTTGAAGGAGAAGGAGTGGGGATTCTTAGCTGAGGCAAGACCCCATGTCCATCTGGGACTGTGGAAGCGAACGGGGCGAGACTTGAGCTGAGGACATATCTCGTCTTTCGTGAGATTGTTTTGGGATTGCTTGGACTAATTGTGGACTATTGCTTTGTTACCTGGCACAAGGATTATCGGGAGGTGCCCCTGAACCTGTTCCATTGGACTAATTGTGGACTCTGTAGATCTACCTGCATGTGTTGTTCCAGCGTTCTTGATAATAAATCTGTTGAATCATCCCTCGGCCTGTTGTCCCTTCTTGCTCTGCCGTACACCCCGTCACAATGTATATTGTAAGGAGAAAGGTCTCCTATCATGATCTGTATATGAGACTAATTATATGGTGATCCACGGACAGAGAGATAAGAGTACCCACAACCATATAGAAAAATAACCTGTACCCGAAAGGTGAAGGACCTCTGGACTAGAGATGAGCGGTGTTCGAGTCGAACTGTTCGCCAATCTCAAATTCGAGCTGTTTTGGGCGGTGTTCGAGTCGTTCGACGAACTCGAACAATTTGCTTAAAATTCGGCTGTTCGAGTTTCTGTTCGATAACTGTTTGTTCAGCAAAAGACTCGCTTGATTTGCACATTAAAACTGTTTATCATTGTTAATAGACTGTTTCAGTGTATAGTGGGCGGGGGGGGGATAGATCTGTGCTGAAATAATGTTGATCTCCATTTTTTTTCTTTCCCGCATTTACAGTGGGGCGGTTCTGTCTCTCAGCCTATCAGCAGTGCGCGCACACACACAGCAATGTGCATTTGATGCACACAAGCAAGGGCATGTGTCATTGGCTGTGTATGTCACATGTCCTTGCCCTATAAGAACCAGCCATTTACCCCATCACCACCATTTCCTCACTGCTGCAGCTTAGTGTTAGACGGCACCGCTGCTGCTGTGGCTGCTATACAGACAAAGAGTGGTTTTTGGAGCGAATTGTCAGAGAGATAGGTTTAGGGAGTCGGGAGGAGTCGGGACTAGTTGTAATATTAGCCCTTTTCAGGGTAGGTTACAGCAGTTCATAGCACTGTTTGCCAGGCAGGTCTTTGCCAGTGCTGTGCAAGTGTTTGTCACAGCATTTGGTGTAATCTAGCTCAGCCAATCCTTTTGGGCTAGTAGCATTGTCTGATAGCCATCTGAGTAGCCCGCCTTTGAAACTAACTACACCTCCTGAGTATCTCTATTTTCACTGCATCTAATCCAGTTATTAGTTTTGGGCCTGGGAGCAGTGTCTGCACGTCAGCAGAGTAGCCCGCCTGTGAAACAAACTATACTGCCTGTGTATCTCTATTTTCACTGAATCTAATCCAGTTATTAGTTTAGGGCCTAGGAGCAGTGTCTGCACGTCAGCAGAGTAGCCTGCCTGTGAAACAAACTATACCGCCTGTGTATCTCTATTTTCACTGAATCTAACCCAGTTAATAGTTTAGAGCCTAGGAGCAGAGTCTGCACGTCAGCAGAGTAGCCCGCCTGTGAAACAAACTATACAACCTGTGTATCTCTGTTTTCACTGAATCTAATCCAGTTATTAGTTTAGGGCCTAGGAGCAGTGTCTGCATGACAGCAGAGTAGCCCGCCTGTGAAACAAACTATACCGCTTGTGTATCTCTATTTTCACTGCATCTAATGCAGTTAATAGTTTAGGGCCTAGGAGCAGTGTCTGCACTTCAGCAGAGTAGCCCGCCTGTGAAACAAACTATACCGCCTGTGGATCTCTATTTTCACTGCATCTAACCTTCCTCTAGTGTTAGCTTTCTGTTAAGGTACCTTCACACATAACGATATTGTTAACGATATCGTTGCTTTTTGTGAAGTAGCAACGATATCGTTAATGAAATCGTTATGTGTGACAGCGACCAACGATCAGGCCCCTGCTGGGAGATCGTTGGTCGCTGAGGAAAGTCCAGAACTTTATTTAATCGCTGGACTCCTGCTGACATCGCTGGATCGGCGTGTGTGACACCGATCCAGCGATGTCTTCACTGGTAACCAGGGTAAACATCGGGTAACTAAGCGCAGGGCCGCGCTTTAGTAACCTGATGTTTACCCTGGTTACCAGCGTAAAAGTAAAAAAAAACAAACAGTACATACTTACCCACAGCCGTCTGTCCTCCAGCGCTGTGCTCTGCTCTCCTCCTGCACTGGCTGTGAGCGCCGGTCAGCCGGAAAGCAGAGCGGTGACGTCACCGCTCTGCTTTCCGGCCACTGTGCTCACAGACAGTACAGGAGGAGAGCAGAGCACAGCGCTGGAGGACAGACGGCTGTAGGTAAGTATGTACTGTTTGTTTTTTTTTACTTTTAGGATGGTAACCAGGGTAAACATCGGGTTACTAAGCGCGGCCCTGCGCTTAGTTACCCGATGTTTACCCTGGTTACCGGCATTGTTGGTCGCTGGAGAGCGGTCTGTGTGACAGCTCTCCAGCGACCAAACAGCTACGCTGCAGCGATCCGGATCGTTGTCGGTATCGCTGCAGCGTCGCTTAATGTGAAGGGGCCTTTACTCTTTCTTATGTTAACGGATCGGTTTTGACCCGTGTCTTAAATCACCCCTAGGATACCTTAAAAACAGTTATTTATGATCCAATTTGTTTCTTACCTCTTAGTTACCTTGTTAGGGTTTCTCATCCATGGAAGGATTGATTTTAATATTTTTGTTGTGGCCCCCTGGGCCTTTCATTTGAGAGCATACCTTTCATTTTCAATATAAAAATATTGTCAAATGAACCTCAAGAGAATAATATAAACTTAAATAAGTTTGTTATATTACCTGACTATTACTGAAGGGTTTTAGAACACATTTCTTAAATGTAAAAAAAATATACATACCGTATATACTCGAGTATAAGCTGACCAGAGTATAAGCCGACCCCCCTAATTTTGCCGGTGAATTTCAAAAATAAAAATAGATGCTCCATGCCGTTCATTATGGCCCCATAGATGCTCCACATAAAGCTGTGCCATATAGAATGCATATATAATGCTCTGCACCTTTCAGTATGGCCCCATAGATGCTCCATATAAAGCTGTGCCACATATAATGCTCTGCACCGTTCAGTATGGCCCCATAGATGCTCTACATAAAGCTGTGCCATATAGAATGCATATATAATGCTCTGCACCGTTCAGTATTGCCCCATAGATGCTCCACATAAAGCTGCCCCATATATAATGCTCTGCACCGTTCAGTATGGCCCCATAGATGCTCCACATAAAGCTGCCCCATATATAATGCTCTGCACCGTTCAGTATGGCCCCATAGATGCTCCACATAAAGCTGTGCCATATAGAATGCATATATAATGCTCTGCACCGTTCAGTATGGCCCCATAGATGCTCCACATAAAGCTGCCCCATATATAATGCTCTGCACCGTTCAGTATTGCCCCATAGATGCTCCACATAAAGCTGTGCCATATAGAATGCTCTGCACCGTTCAATATGGCCCCATAGATGCTCCACATAAAGCTGTGCAATATAGAAAGCTATGCACCGTTCAGTATGGCCCCATAGATGCTCCACATAAAGCTGTGCCATATATAATGCTCTGCACCGTTCAGTATGGCCCCATAGATGCTCCACATAAAGCTGCCCCATATATAATGCTCTGCTCCGTTCAGTATGGCCCCATCGATGTTCCACATAAAACTGTGCCATATAGAATGCTCTGCACCGTTCAGTATGGCCCCATAGATGCTCCACATAAAGCTGCCCCATATAGAATGCTCTGCACCATTGATTATGGCCCCATAGATGCTCCACACAAAGCTGCCCCATATAGAATGCTCTGCACCATTGATTATGGCCCCATAGATGCTCCACATAAAGCTGTGCCATATAGAATGCATATATAATGCTCTGCACCGTTCAGTATGGCCCCATAGATGCTCTACATAAAGCTGTGCCATATAGAATGCATATATAATGCTCTGCACCGTTCAGTATTGCCCCATAGATGCTCCACATAAAGCTGTGCCATATATAATGCTCTGCACCTTTCATTATGGCCCCATAGATGCTCCACATAAAGCTGTGCCATATATAATGCTCTGCACCGTTCATTATGGCCCCATAGATGCTCCACATAAAGCTGTGCAATATAGAAAGCTCTGCACCGTTCAGTATGGCCCCATAGATGCTCCACATAAAGCTGTGCCATATATAATGCTCTGCACCGTTCAGTATGGCCCCATAGATGCTCCACATAAAGCTGCCCCATATATAATGCTCTGCTCCGTTCAGTATGGCCCCATCGATGTTCCACATAAAACTGTGCCATATAGAATGCTCTGCACCGTTCAGTATGGCCCCATAGATGCTCCACATAAAGCTGCCCCATATAGAATGCTCTGCACCATTGATTATGGCCCCATAGATGCTCCACACAAAGCTGCCCTATATAGAATGCTCTGCACCATTGATTATGGCCCCATAGATGCTCCACATAAAGCTGTGCCATATAGAATGCATATATAATGCTCTGCACCGTTCAGTATGGCCCCATAGATGCTCTACATAAAGCTGTGCCATATAGAATGCATATATAATGCTCTGCACCGTTCAGTATTGCCCCATAGATGCTCCACATAAAGCTGTGCCATATATAATGCTCTGCACCTTTCATTATGGCCCCATAGATGCTCCACATAAAGCTGTGCCATATATAATGCTCTGCACCGTTCATTATGGCCCCATAGATGCTCCACATAAAGCTGCCCCATATATAATGCTCTGCACCGTTCAGTATGGCCCCATAGATGCTCCACATAAAGCTGTGCCATATAGAATGCATATATAATGCTCTGCACCGTTCAGTATGGCCCCATAGATGCTCCACATAAAGCTGTGCCATATAGAATGCATATATAATGCTCTGCACCTTTCAGAATGGCCCCATAGATACTCCATATAAAGCTGTGCCACATATAATGCTCTGCCCCGTTCATTATGGCCCCATAGATGCTCCACATAAAGCTGTGCAATATATAATGCTCTGCACCGTTCAGTATGGCCCCATAGATGCTCCACCTAAAGCTGTGCCATATATAATGCTCTGCACCGTTCATTATGGCCCCATAGATGCTCCACATAAAGCTGCCCCATATATAATGCTCTGCACCGTTCAGTATGGCCCCATAGATGCTCCACATAAAGCTGCCCCATATATAATGCTCTGTGCCGTTCAGTATGGCCCCATAGATGCTCCACATAAAGCTGCCCCATATATAATGCTCTGCACCATTCAGTATGGCCCCATAGATGCTCCACATAAAGCTGTGCCATATAGAATGCATATATAATGCTCTGCACCGTTCAGTATGGCCCCATAGATGCTCCACATAAAGCTGTGCCATATAGAATGCATATATAATGCTCTGCACCTTTCAGAATGGCCCCATATATACTCCATATAAAGCTGTGCCACATATAATGCTCTGCCACGTTCATTATGGCCCCATAGATGCTCCACATAAAGCTGTGCAATATATAATGCTCTGCACCGTTCAGTATGGCCCCATAGATGCTCCACCTAAAGCTGCCCCATATAGAATGCTATGCACCGTTCATTATGGCCCCATAGACGCTCCATATAAATCTGTGCAATATATAATGCTGCTGCTGCAATAAAAAAAAAAATGACATACTCACCTCTCTTGCTTGCAGCTCTTCAGCGTCCTGTCTCGGCGTCTCTCCGCACTGACTGTTCAGGCAGAGGGCGGCGCGCAGACTAGTACGTCATCGCGCCCTCTGACCTGAACAGTCAGAGCAAGAGGACGGGAAGACGGAGCGGCGCCCGGCGTGTGGAACGCGGACAGGTAACTATGACATACTTACCTGCTCCCGGCGTCCCTGGCTCCTTCCCCCGGACAGCTGGTCTCCGGGTGCTGCAGCCTCTTCCTCTGTCAGCGGTCACCGTGACCGCTCATTAGAGGAATAAATATGCGGCTCCACCACTATGGGAGTGGAGTCCATATTCATAACTCTAATTAGCTGTACCATGTGACCGCTGAACAGGGAAAGAGCTGCGGCACCAAAGACCGTGGGACAGGCAGGGACAGCGCCAGGAGCGCCGGGACTAGGTGAGTATGCGACACGCTCTCTCCCCCTCACCCGCCGACCCCACCGCCGACCGTGACTTGAGTATAAGCCGAGAGGGGCACTTTCAGCCCAAAAATTTGGGCTGAAAATCTCAACTTATACTCGAGTATATACGGTATATATATGTTATATTATTAACTCTAGTAACATCTATGGTGTTATGGGTCAATTTTGACCCATATCTAACTACTTTATGAAAAAGGCAAAAAACTGTTTGTTTGTTTTATAGAACTTTAATACAAATAAAAGATGAAAATTATATTAACATGAATAGCAGTAATAATAAAAAGTAGCTTTTCTCGCTCAAACAAACAAACAACAATCAATCAAGCAAATCAAATCAACAGAAATCAAGTACTAGTTTTTAGATGCATTAGTATTTAGATGCGTGTGTGGCAAAAAGTGACACTTTTTGTGTGTTCTTTGCAGAGGTATTTTTCGCAGGCAAAGCACGATGTGTTTGTCTTTCTGTCCTTATTGCTAGGGCAGACCTGACACCTTTCTTTTAGAATCAGGTGGTCTCAATGGGGTTGTGGCTGTTGTGGTTGATGTTGAGGCAGGCCTGGTTGAGGAGGATGCTGGTGATGATGCTATTTGTGTTGCTGTGGGTGGTGACGAAGCACTTGTTGAGCTCTGGAGTTGTCGGACTAAGGCTGCAGCAGCTGGGTCTTGGGGCACTCGTTCCCTTTGGTCAATGTGCGCCTTGACAAGGGATTTCCTAGTTCCTCAAGAAACATCATCCGCTTGTTTTTTTTCTTCTTTGAATTCCATCCTTGGTGAATGTGGGTCCACAACACAAATGAATTGCATGCTGACACATCAAGGATGTTGTAAAATACAACCATTGGCCATCTCCTAGTCATTCGCTGGCAAGTGTAGGTGGCAGTTAGCTTGTCCAGGTTGTCCACTCCTCCTTTGTTTTTGTTATAGTCGAGGATTCAAGCTTGAGGAGGCTAATTTGCATATTCCAGGTGCCTTCTGGGAAAGCGAAGAGTCTCCCTAAGCTAGAAGATCGTTGGGTACAGCCGGGACCAGCTGCTTAGAAAGAATCACCAAACCAGGGATTCAAACTTGAGGAGGCTAATTTGCATATTCCAGGTGCCTTCTGGGAAAGCGAAGAGTCTCCCTAAGCTAGAAGATCGTTGGGTACAGCCGGGACCAGCTGCTTGGAAAGAATCACCAAACCAGGGATTCAAGCTTGAGGAGGCTAATTTGCATATTCCAGGTGCCTTCTGGGAAAGCGAAGAGTCTCCCTAAGCTAGAAGATCGTTGGGTACAGCCGGGACCAGCTGCTTAGAAAGAATCACCAAACCAGGGATTCAAGCTTGAGGAGGCTAATTTGCATATTCCAGGTGCCTTCTGGGAAAGCGAAGAGTCTCCCTAAGCTAGAAGATCGTTGGGTACAGCCGGGACCAGCTGCTTGGAAAGAATCACCAAACCAGGGATTCAAGCTTGAGGAGGCTAATTTGCATATTCCAGGTGCCTTCTGGGAAAGCGAAGAGTCTCCCTAAGCTAGAAGATCGTTGGGTACAGCCGGGACCAGCTGCTTAGAAAGAATCACCAAACCAGGGATTCAAGCTTGAGGAGGCTAATTTGCATATTCCAGGTGCCTTCTGGGAAAGCGAAGAGTCTCCCTAAGCTAGAAGATCGTTGGGTACAGCCGGGACCAGCTGCTTGAAAAGAATCACCAAACCGGGGATTCAACCTTGAGGAGGCTAATTTGCATATTCCAGGTGCCTTCTGGGAAAGCGAAGAGTCTCCCTAAGCTAGAAGATCGTTGGGTACAGCCGGGACCAGCTGCTTGGAAAGAATCACCAAACCAGGGATTCAAGCTTGAGGAGGCTAATTTGCATATTCCAGGTGCCTTCTGGGAAAGCGAAGAGTCTCCCTAAGCTAGAAGATCATTGGGTACAGCCGGGACCAGCTGCTTAGAAAGAATCACCAAACCAGGGAGTCAAGCTTGAGGAGGCTAATTTGCATATTCCAGGTGCCTTCTGGGAAAGCGAAGAGTCTCCCTAAGCTAGAAGATCGTTGGGTACAGCCGGGACCAGCTGCTTGGAAAGAATCACCAAACCAGGGATTCAAGCTTGAGGAGGCTAATTTGCATATTCCAGGTGCCTTCTGGGAAAGCGAAGAGTCTCCCTAAGCTAGAAGATCGTTGGGTACAGCCGGGACCAGCTGCTTAGAAAGAATCACCAAACCAGGGATTCAAGCTCGAGGAGGCTAATTTGCATATTCCAGGTGCCTTCTGGGAAAGCGAAGAGTCTCCCTAAGCTAGAAGATCGTTGGGTACAGCCGGGACCAGCTGCTTAGAAAGAATCACCAAACCAGGGATTCAAGCTTGAGGAGGCTAATTTGCATATTCCAGGTGCCTTCTGGGAAAGCGAAGAGTCTCCCTAAGCTAGAAGATCGTTGGGTACAGCCGGGACCAGCTGCTTGGAAAGAATCACCAAACCAGGGATTCAAGCTTGAGGAGGCTAATTTGCATAGTCCAGGTGCCTTCTGGGAAAGCGAAGAGTCTCCCTAAGCTAGAAGATCGTTGGGTACAGCCGGGACCAGCTGCTTAGAAAGAATCACCAAACCAGGGATTCAAGCTTGAGGAGGCTAATTTGCATATTCCAGGTGCCTTCTGGGAAAGCGAAGAGTCTCTCTAAGCTAGAAGATCGTTGGGTACAGCCGGGACCAGCTGCTTGGAAAGCATCACCAAACCAGGGATTCAAGCTTGAGGAGGCTAATTTGCATATTCCAGGTGCCTTCTGGGAAAGCGAAGAGTCTCCCTAAGCTAGAAGATCGTTGGGTACAGCCGGGACCAGCTGCTTAGAAAGAATCACCAAACCAGGGATTCAAGCTCGAGGAGGCTAATTTGCATATTCCAGGTGCCTTCTGGGAAAGCGAAGAGTCTCCCTAAGCTAGAAGATCGTTGGATACAGCCGGGACCAGCTGCTTGGAAAGCATCACCAAACCATTTTTGCCTGTAGGACATTATTGCAAGAGAGCTTGGCTGAGTAGATTACACAAGAAGGAAAACACACAGCAACTCAGCAGGATCTAGGAGCAACATGGCAGATGTGACAACCTACATGGTGAGCTGCAGCATGTGCTACATGTTCACAGATCGACCAGAAGAAGAATTAAATTTCACCTGTCAGAAGTGTAGACTAGTGGCCCTTTTAGAAGAAAAGGTGCGGGGTCTGGAAGAAAGAATAGCAACTTTGAAACTCATCAAAGAGAATGAAGACTTTCTAGACAGAACAGAAGCATCTCTACTGGTCACAGAAGGTGAAAAAAGTGTCAGAGAACCTCCAAAAGCAGATGAGTGGAAGCATGTGACCAAAAGAAGCAAGAAGACCATGGAGAAATCACCAACCACACAACTGAAGAACCGATATCAAATCTTTGTAGAGGATGAAGATGGCACACCTAAGGATGAAGCAATACCAGCAAGCAAAAAAGAAAAGGGCACACAGCAACAAGTGACAGCAAAAAGTACAGCCAAGAAGCAACGAAGAGTGGTGGTGGTGGGAGACTCACTACTGAGAGGCACAGAAGCAGCCATCTGCAGACCGGACATAACTGCAAGAGAAGTATGCTGCCTTCCAGGTGCAATGATCAAGGATGTGACCGATAGGATACCAAAGCTCTTCAACTCCAAGGATGTCCACCCATTTCTTCTGATACATGTTGGCACCAATGACACGGCAAGGAAGGACCTACCGACAATCTGCAAAGACTTTGAAGAGTTGGGGAAGAAAGTAAAGGAACTGGATGCACAGGTAGTTTTTTCTTCTATCCTTCCAGTAGACGGGCATGGCACCAGGAGATGGAACAGGATCCTTGCTGCAAACAACTGGCTAAGACGATGGTGCAGACAACAAGGATTCGGATTCCTGGATCACGGTGTGAATTACTTGTACGATGGACTCCTCGCCAGAGACGGACTACACCTCAACAAACCTGGGAAACACACATTCGCCAGAAGACTCGCTACACTCATCAGGAGGGCGTTAAACTAGAAGAAGAGGGGACGGGAAGAAAAACATTAGACTTGAACAAAGAAGATCCAGGAAAACATACTCAGAAGGGAGGTAAGAACATTTCTAAAACAATCCACAGCGAGGAGATTGGAACAAAACAAAATCCTCTAAACTGCATGCTTGCAAACGCCAGAAGCCTGACAAACAAGATGGAAGAACTAGAAGCAGAAATATCTACAGGTAACTTTGACATAGTGGGAATAACCGAGACATGGTTAGATGAAAGCTATGACTGGGCAGTTAACTTACAGGGTTACAGTCTGTTTAGAAAGGATCGTAAAAATCGGAGAGGAGGAGGGGTTTGTCTCTATGTAAAGTCTTGTCTAAAGTCCACTTTAAGGGAGGATATTAGCGAAGGAAATGAGGATGTCGAGTCCATATGGGTCGAAATTCATGGAGGGAAAAATGGTAACAAAATTCTCATTGGGGTCTGTTACAAACCCCCAAATATAACAGAAACCATGGAAAGTCTACTTCTAAAGCAGATAGATGAAGCTGCAACCCATAATGAGGTCCTGGTTATGGGGGACTTTAACTACCCGGATATTAACTGGGAAACAGAAACCTGTGAAACCCATAAAGGCAACAGGTTTCTGCTAATAACCAAGAAAAATTATCTTTCACAATTGGTGCAGAATCCAACCAGAGGAGCAGCACTTTTAGACCTAATACTATCTAATAGACCTGACAGAATAACAAATCTGCAGGTGGTCGGGCATCTAGGAAATAGCGACCACAATATTGTACAGTTTCACCTGTCTTTCACTAGGGGGACTTGTCAGGGAGTCACAAAAACACTGAACTTTAGGAAGGCAAAGTTTGACCAGCTTAGAGATGCCCTTAATCTGGTAGACTGGGACAATATCCTCAGAAATAAGAATACAGATAATAAATGGGAAATGTTTAAGAACATCCTAAATAGGCAGTGTAAGCGGTTTATACCTTGTGGGAATAAAAGGACTAGAAATAGGAAAAACCCAATGTGGCTAAACAAAGAAGTAAGACAGGCAATTAACAGTAAAAAGAAAGCATTTGCACTACTAAAGCAGGATGGCACCATTGAAGCTCTAAAAAACTATAGGGAGAAAAATACTTTATCTAAAAAACTAATTAAAGCTGCCAAAAAGGAAACAGAGAAGCACATTGCTAAGGAGAGTAAAACTAATCCCAAACTGTTCTTCAACTATATCAATTGTAAAAGAATAAAAACTGAAAATGTAGGCCCCTTAAAAAATAGTGAGGAAAGAATGGTTGTAGATGACGAGGAAAAAGCTAACATATTAAACACCTTCTTCTCCACGGTATTCACAGTGGAAAATGAAATGCTAGGTGAAATCCCAAGAAACAATGAAAACCCTATATTAAGGGTCACCAATCTAACCCAAGAAGAGGTGCGAAACCGGCTAAATAAGATTAAAATAGATAAATCTCCGGGTCCGGATGGCATACACCCACGAGTACTAAGAGAACTAAGTAATGTAATAGATAAACCATTATTTCTTATTTTTAGGGACTCTATAGCGACAGGGTCTGTTCCGCAGGATTGGCGCATAGCAAATGTGGTGCCAATATTCAAAAAGGGCTCTAAAAGTGAACCTGGAAATTATAGGCCAGTAAGTCTAACCTCTATTGTTGGTAAAATATTTGAAGGGTTTCTGAGGGATGTTATTCTGGATTATCTCAATGAGAATAACTGTTTAACTCCATATCAGCATGGGTTTATGAGAAATCGCTCCTGTCAAACCAATCTAATCAGTTTTTATGAAGAGGTAAGCTATAGGCTGGACCACGGTGAGTCATTGGACGTGGTATATCTCGATTTTTCCAAAGCGTTTGATACCGTGCCGCACAAGAGGTTGGTACACAAAATGAGAATGCTTGGTCTGGGGGAAATTGTGTGTAAATGGGTTAGTAACTGGCTTAGTGATAGAAAGCAGAGGGTGGTTATAAATGGTATAGTCTCTAACTGGGTCGCTGTGACCAGTGGGGTACCGCAGGGGTCAGTATTGGGACCTGTTCTCTTCAACATATTCATTAATGATCTGGTAGAAGGTTTACACAGTAAAATATCGATATTTGCAGATGATACAAAACTATGTAAAGCAGTTAATACAAGTGAAGATAGTATTCTGCTACAGATGGATCTGGATAAGTTGGAAACTTGGGCTGAAAGGTGGCAGATGAGGTTTAACAATGATAAATGTAAGGTTATACACATGGGAAGAAGGAATCAATGTCACCATTACACACTGAATGGGAAACCACTGGGTAAATCTGACAGGGAGAAGGACTTGGGGATCCTAGTTAATGATAAACTTACCTGGAGCAGCCAGTGCCAGGCAGCAGCTGCCAAGGCAAACAGGATCATGGGGTGCATTAAAAGAGGTCTTGATACACATGATGAGAGCATTATACTGCCTCTGTACAAATCCCTAGTTAGACCGCACATGGAGTACTGTGTCCAGTTTTGGGCACCGGTGCTCAGGAAGGATATAATGGAACTAGAGAGAGTACAAAGGAGGGCAACAAAATTAATAAAGGGGATGGGAGAACTACAATACCCAGATAGATTAGCGAAATTAGAATTATTTAGTCTAGAAAAAAGACGACTGAGGGGCGATCTAATAACCATGTATAAGTATATAAGGGGACAATACAAATATCTCGCTGAGGATCTGTTTATACCAAGGAAGGTGACGGGCACAAGGGGGCATTCTTTGCGTCTGGAGGAGAGAAGGTTTTTCCACCAACATAGAAGAGGATTCTTTACTGTTAGGGCAGTGAGAATCTGGAATTGCTTGCCTGAGGAGGTGGTGATGGCGAACTCAGTCGAGGGGTTCAAGAGAGGCCTGGATGTCTTCCTGGAGCAGAACAATATTGTATCATACAATTAGGTTCTGTAGAAGGACGTAGATCTGGGGAATTATTATGATGGAATATAGGCTGAACTGGATGGACAAATGTCTTTTTTCGGCCTTACTAACTATGTTACTATGTTACTATGATGATTCTGGGCTTTTTGTCACTTCCTGATGACACAGCTGCATCTTTGTGAAGTGTGGACATCAGTACCACATTCCTTCGTTTTTTGGGGCAGTATGAAACAGAAGTGGTGGTGGCTGTAAAAACAAACTTTGAGGAAAATGGAGCCCTGTCCTTCATCTGCAACAATTCAGCAGGCAGCTCAGGTTTGGTTTTTTTCCACTGTGCCCACCATGGTGAAGTTCTTGTCCAAGGTCATAGCTGGTAAAAAAAAATTGTCACAAGTAATGTTGTCACCCTGCAGTCCAGTAGTCATATCGAGGACTACACGTTTTTCTTGTTTTTTTTCAGGGATGCCGCTTGCAGACTTGCCTGTGTAAATCTGTAGATTCCATGCATAGCTAGTTTTTGCATCACAGGCTGCCCAGATTTTTATGCCGTATTTGCCTGGCTTACTTGGCATGTATTGCCGGAAGGGGCATTTTCCGCGGAAAGGGAGAAAACGTTCGTCTACTGTCACCTCTGGCCCTGGGTTGAACATTAGTGGAAGGAGCTGCACCCATTTCTCCCAAACATCCCTGATGGGAGCAAGTTTGTCAGATTTTGTTCTGATGTCTCTGTTGTCAAATCTGAGGACTCTTGATATCATTTGAAACTTTTGAAGTGACATTGTTGCCCGGAAAATATTCCTGCCTGACGATGCGACCCAGAGACTATCAGTGGCCTTATTGCAGGATTTGTACACTCCAGCAAGGAGAAGAACACAAATGTAGGCATCCAGGACATCATCATGAAGGTCATTCCACATGTTGCCGTGGACTTTTTTTCCTTCAAGGTTTGTCATAGCAATAATGACTTCTTTTATTGACAATGGCATAAACAGATTACAACATGTCTTAATGTCAATTAAGGTACCTTCACACTCAGCGACGCTGCAGCGATACCGACAATGATGTCGATCGCTGCAGCGTCGCTGTGTGGTCGCTGGAGAGCTGTCACACAGACAGCTCTCCAGCGACCAACGATCCCGGGTTCCCCGGTAACCAGGGCCGCGCTTAGTAACCCAATGTTTACCATGGTTACCAGCATAAACGTTAAAAAAACAAACACTACATACTTACCTTCAGCTGTCTGTCCTCCGGCGCTCTGCTTTCCTCTGCACTGGCGCTGACACAGGATGCAGGAGGAGTGCAGAGAAGCAGAGCGCCGGGGACAGATAGCTGAAGGTAAGTATGTAGTGTTTGTTTTTTTAACGTTTACGCTGGTAACCAGGGTAAACATCGGGTTACTAAGCGCGGCCCTGCGCTTAGTAACCCGATGTTTACCCTGGTTACCAGTGAAGACATCGCTGGATCGGCGTCACACACGCCGACCCAGCAATGTCAGCGGGAAATCCAGTGATGAAATAAAGTGCTGGACTTTCCTCAGCGACCAACGATCTCCCAGCAGGGGCCTGATCGTTGGTCGCTGTCACACATAACGATTTCCTTAACGATATCGTTGCTACATCACATAAAGCAACGATATCGTTAATGATATCGTTATGTGTGACGGTACCTTAACTCTTGTCACAGCAAACTTTGTGACCCCAGTTATCATTTTGATGACATTTGCAGCATCTGCCCTGCCATGTACATCTGGAGGTACTGAGCTCCAACTGATCTTGCCACTTTTGGATTTGAATCTTTCAGCAGGAGCAGCTTCAGCACCAGTGACCTCCTCATCAGACTGATCAGAACTGTCTGTGTTTTTCGGTTGATATTCCACATCATCTTCCTCCTCAGAAACCTGTTCATCTGTATCAGTTTGCTGCTGTGTGTCCTCTGATACATTATCATCTAATAGATGATTTTATATTATTAGAATAATTATTTAATTATTAATAATTAAATTAAATTAGAATAATTTATATATTCCGCCTCAGAGAGGGTATTTCGGAGGGTGTTTTCTTGCGCTTGCGCCTTTACTCCTCGGATGTCGTGCCCTTCTTCCGGTCATCAGCATCCCGCTTACATTATGTGCCGCTTGCGTTTTTTTGCGCCATGTATTCCATACATGCCATGCCCTCTTTCCGGTCATTGGCGTCTTGCTGACACCATAAATGGGCGCCAGTTCACTAACATGCCACACCTCACTACCAGCGGCATACCCCGGGATTCACATAGCCTTATTATCAGGAAATATCTCATGTTCTTTAGGGGTCTTTTACTTCTTCTTACGCTTTCTGATATCTATGTGGGTTACTGACTATGGCTCTTTTTTCATCATATTTTCCACAGTTTAAACTACTTTACCGTCATAAAGGTAACCACTTGTTTATTTTCTTTATGTATGTGATGGTATCATCTACCTCAATTTTGGGACCTCTAACGCATACCTATTTGCTATATATTTTAAAAGTTTTATTTATATATATATTTTATGGGATATTATTTACCATATATAGTAATTATGACCATTTTTTGTATCTTACAGCTTCTATAATTCATTTATACTAAATGAGGATGATGAGAACATTATTGTTTGCCTCTCTTTGATGTTGAATGTTCATAACACATAGTGTTGTGGTCTTTGATCAACGGATATACATGTATGTGTATAAATATTCATGTATCTCTTTATCATTTATAGCTCGCTTCTGATGAACATTTGATTTGACCAGTTGATCTATTAGTATATTATAAATTTTAACTCCTTTTCTTATTATGTCATATTATTTTGTAGACAAATACCTTGATAAAGGCCTTTGGCCGAAACATTCGTGTTACGTATGACTGGTCATTGTGTTAAAATAATAAAGAAGTTTTGGCATTGACTTCCAGTGGTCCTCAGATTCGTCGATTATATTACATTATTTTTCTGAAGACCTTTTTTGCATTTTGGACTGCAATCCCCTTGATCTATTCCAATTTACACTTAATTCATAATTTAAATGTCTGTGTGACTTTCCTGATGTGGCCATTGGCCACTTTAGTAAACAAATTTTGACCACTATTATTCACAGGTCAACAAAAAAAATTTTTTTTTCTGGTGTCCAAAATATTTTAATGAATTTGGGGTATTTTTGGGGTGCTGATTCTGAATATGCTATCAGTTTTGCCAGATTGGCTCAAGTTTTTGAGATTTTTGGTATCTTATTTATAGCACTTGTTGGTAAATGCGACGCATCATCTCATTAATTTCTTTGGATTAGTACTTGAACTGAGCAGTTCCCAATATAGTTTTGTGTTAATTAGTGTTCTAAAAGTTTGTTCATAGCTTGATTTTTGCACTAACTTTATGTTGTTGTCTGTTTTCCAGTGAAAAGCATGAACTCATCAAGAAGAAGTTGTCTTAACGATCCAGACTCATTCTGTTACATTTGTGGTGAATACACACTGCCAAAACATAGAAGAAACATAACAGACTTCGTAAAAAAAGTGTATTTTGCCTATTTTGGGGTTATGCTTGGGGACCAAGACAAGTTTTGGGCACCACACATAGTGTGCAAAGCATGTATCGAATTATTACGAAAATGGAGCAAAGGACAAAGAAAAAGCTTCAAATTTGGTGTTCCAATGGTGTGGAGAGAGCAAAAAAATCATCATGATGACTGTTATTTCTGTGCAGTGCAAGTGCAAGGATTCAATAAGCATATGAAACGAAAATGGGAGTATCCTAACATGGAATCTGCAAGAAGGCCTGTCCCTCATTGTGAAGATGTGCCTGTACCTGTGTTTACCATGTTACCCGACCTTCCCCCACCTGATGATGATGAAATGCAGGGTATGGAGCTAAGCATCAGTTCTGGAAGTGAACTAGAATATGAAGGAAGTTTCAGAACACCTACGCAATTTACCCAAGGAGAGCTCAACGATCTAATAAGAGACCTCAACCTCTCAAAAAGTGCATCCGAACTTTTAGCTTCAAGGCTAAGTGAAAAAAATTGTCTGACGCCTGGAACTAAAATTACATCTTACAGGACCAGAGAAGAAGCACTTCTTCAATTTTTCTGTGAAGATGACCTACTTGTATATTGTAAGGATATTCCTGGCCTGATGCTGCAAATGGGTTTACAAGTATATCGTCCTGAAGACTGGAGGCTTTTCATAGATAGTTCTAAAAGGAGTTTGAAATGTGTTTTGTTGAACAATGGCAATCAGTGTGCATCTCTTCCAGTAGCTCACTCAACTAAACTTGCAGAACAATACAAAAATGTCAAAATGGTCTTGGAGAAACTGTGCTACCATGAACATTCGTGGCTGATATGTGTTGATTTAAAAATGATCAACTTTTTACTTGGACAGCAAAGTGGATACACAAAGTATCCTTGCTTCATCTGCATGTGGGATAGTAGAGCAAAACATCAGCACTGGGAGAAACTGAATTGGCCTTCAAGGGACACCTTGACAGTAGGAGCATCAAACATAGTGAACGAACCTTTGGTGGACAGGGAAAAAATCATTCTACCACCACTTCACATAAAGTTAGGATTAATGAAGCAGTTCATCAAGGCATTAGACAAAGATGGTAATTGCTTCATGTACATCTGCAGATCTTTCCCTGGTCTTAGTAGCGAAAAACTGAAGGCAGGAGTCTTTGATGGTCCTCAAATTCGGAAACTCATTAAAGATTCAAATTTTCCTAAGGAAATGAATGACATTGAAGCTGCTGCATGGTGTAGTTTTGTGTTGGTAGTGAAGAACTTCTTGGGAAATCAAAAGGCAGACAATTATGAAGAACTGGTACAAAACATGCTATTGAGATTTAGAAATCTGGGTGTACACATGAGCATTAAATTGCATTATCTTCACATAGGGTTGAGCGAAACGGGTCGTTCATTTTCAAAAGTCGCCGACTTTTGGCAAAGTCGGGTTTCATGAAACCCGATCCGACCCCTGTGCGGGGTCGGCCATGCGGTACGCGACTTTCGCGCCAAAGTCGCGTTTCAATGACGTGAAAAGCGCCATTTCTCAGCCAATGAAGGTAAACGCAGAGTGTGGGCAGCGTGATGACATAGGTCCTGGTCCCCACCATCTTAGAGAAGGGCATTGCAGTGATTGGCTTGCTGTCTGCGGCGTCACAGGGGCTATAAAGGGGCGTTCCCGCCGACCGCCATGTTACTGCTGCTGATCTGAGCTTAGGGAGAGGTTGCTGCCGCTTCGTCAGAAGCAGGGATAGCGTTAGGCAGGGTCCATTAACCACCAAACCGCTTGTGCTGTAGCGATTTCCACTGCCCAACACCACCTTCGGTGTGCAGGGACAGTGGAAGCTACATTTTTTTTTTTTTTTCCCTCAGCGCTGTAGCTCATTGGGCTGCCCTAGAAGGCTCCCTGATAGCTGCATTGCTGTGTGTACGCCGCTGTGCAAACCAACTGCTTTTTTCAAAGCACAAATCCTCTTGTTCCTTCCATTCTGCACAGCTATCTTTTTGGTTTGTACACACTTTTTATTTAATTTGTGCATCAGTCCACTCCTTATTGCTGCCTGCCTTACCTGGCTGAGATTACTGCAGGGAGATAGTAATTAAAGGATACTCCCTGTTTTTTTTTTTTGTGGGAGATTAAGATTGACATTTCTGCTAGAGTGCCATCCCTGTCTGTGTCATCTCTCACTCAGTGGGCCATAGAAAGCCTATTTATTTTTTTGCTTGATTTGGGTTATAAAATCTACCTGAAAAAATCACTACATCAATCAGTGGGAGAAAAATATTGGCCTCAGGGCTTGTGTGCCACTCTTGACTCCTGTGTGCATCATCACTCACTCAGTGGGCCATAGAAAGCCTATTTATTTTTTTGCTTGATTTTGGTTCTAAAATCTACCTGAAAAAATTACTACATCAATCAGTGGGAGAAAAATATTGGCCTCAGGGCTTGTGTGCCACTCCTGACTCCTGTGTGCATCATCACTCACTCAGTGGGCCATACAAAGCCCATTTTTTTTTTTTTTTGCTTTATTTGGGTTCTAAATTCTACCTGAAAAATCAATAAATCAATCAGTGGGAGATTAATATTGGCCTTTGGGCTTGTGTGCCAGTCCTAAGCGTGCCATCTCTCTCTCTCAGATAGTGGGCCATAGAAAGCCTAGAAAGCCTATTTATTTATTTATTTTTTTATTGGGTTTATAAATTTTCCCTGGAAAAAAAAAAAAAGTGGGAGATTAATATTGGCCTCTGGGCTTGTGTGCCAGTCCTGAGCGTGCCATCTCTCTCACAAATAGTGGGCCATAGAAAGCCTATTTATTTATTTTTTTTTGGTTTTATAAATTCTCCCTTAAAAAAAAAAGGGAGATTAATATTGGCCTTTGGGCTTGTGTGCCAGTCCTAAGCGTGCCATCTCTCTCTGTCTCTCAGATAGTGGGCCATAGAAAGCCTATTTATTATTTTTTTTATTGGGTTTATAAATTTTCCCTGGAACAAAAAAAAAAAAGTGGGAGATAAATATTGGCCTCTGGGCTTGTGTGCCACTCCTGACTCCTGTGTGCGTCATCTCTCACTCAGTGGGCCATAGAAAGCCTTTTTTTGTTTTATTTGTTTTCTAAATTCTCCCTGAAAAAATCATTTTATTTTCTTTGGTTTCTAAATTCTTCCTGAAAAAAATCATTTTATTCTATTTTTTTTTTCCTAAAGTCTCCCTGAAAAAAAAAAAAAAAAAAACAAATCAGTGGGAGATTAATATTGCCCTTTCTGCTTGTGTGCCAGTCTTGACTCCTGGGTGTGCCATCTCTCTCTCTCTCTCCAATTGTGGGCCATAGAAAGCCTATTATTTTTTTAGCTTGATTTGGGTTCCAAAATCTACCTGAAAAAATCACTACATCAATCAGTGGGAGATAAATATTGGCCTCTGGGCTTGTGTGCCACTCCTGACTCCTGTGTGCGTCATCTCTCACTCAGTGGGCCATAGAAAGCCTTTTTTTGTTTTATTTGTTTTCTAAATTCTCCCTGAAAAAATCATTTTATTTTATTTGGTTTCTAAATTCTTCCTGAAAAAATCATTTTATTCTATTTTTTTTTTCCTAATGTCTCCCTGAAAAAAAAAAAAAAAATCAAATCAGTGGGAGATTAATATTGCCCTTTCTGCTTGTGTGCCAGTCTTGACTCCTGGGTGTGCCATCTCTCTCTCTCTCTCCAATTGTGGGCCATAGAAAGCCTATTATTTTTTTTAGCTTGATTTGGGTTCCAAAATCTACCTGAAAAAATCACTACATCAATCAGTGGGAGATAAATATTGGCCTCTGGGCTTGTGTGCCACTCCTGACTCCTGTGTGCGTCATCTCTCACTCAGTGGGCCATAGAAAGCCTTTTTTTGTTTTATTTGTTTTCTAAATTCTCCCTGAAAAAATCATTTTATTTTATTTGGTTTCTAAATTCTTTCTGAAAAAATCATTTTATTCTATTTTTTTTTTTCCTAAAGTCTCCATGAAAAAAAAAACAAAAAAACAAATCAGTGGGAGATTAATATTGCCCTTTCTGCTTGTGTGCCAGTCTTGACTCCTGGGTGTGCCATCTCTCTCTCTCTCTCCAATTGTGGGCCATAGAAAGCCTATTATTTTTTTAGCTTGATTTGGGTTCCAAAATCTACCTGAAAAAATCACTACATCAATCAGTAGGAGATAAATATTGGCCTCTGGGCTTGTGTGCCACTCCTGACTCCTGTGTGCGTCATCTCTCACTCAGTGGGCCATAGAAAGCCTTTTTTTGTTTTATTTGTTTTCTAAATTCTCCCTGAAAAAATCATTTTATTTTATTTGGTTTCTAAATTCTTCCTGAAAAAATCATTTTATTCTATTATTTTTTTTTCCTAAAGTCTCCCTTAAAAAAAAAAAAAAATCAAATCAGTGGGAGATTAATATTTACATTTGTGCTTCAGTGACAGTCCTGCGTGTGTGGCATCTCTCTCATTTGTTGCCACCAACAACAGAGTGTGTAACATTGTGCCTGATTTTCGTTGTGGTCTCACTCACCTGTAAAGGGGTAGCTAAATCATACTGAAGTTATAGCTCACCGTGTAATTTGTGTGACAGCAACAAATACCGTTAGTTTGTTTACGTTTTTAAAACAATGAGGAAGTATGGTGGAAGAGGTCGTGGCCGGGGGCGTTCATTGTCAGCTGGTAATGAGGGTAGTGGTAGTGGTGGAGCATCAGCTGGTCGTGGGAAAAAAAATATTGCACCTAAGTCTGGAGCTGTGGAGCCAGGTTCGTCGTCTGGCTACACAAGGCCTCGAACGCTCCCTTTTCTGGGAGTAGGAAAACCGCTTTTAAAGCCGGAGCAGCAAGAGCAAGTTTTGGCTTATCTTGCTGACTCAGCCTCTAGCTCTTTTGCCTCCTCTCGTGAAACTGGTAAATGTCAAAGCAGCGCGTCGTTAGTGGATGTTCACGGTCAGGGACAAGTCGCTTCCTTGTCCTCTTCAGCAAAAACAACAACAGAGAAGAATGCAGCAGGCGACACAACGGGTTACTCCATGGAGCTCTTTACACATACCGTCCCCTGGCTTAGAAAGTGAAGCAGTTAACAGTCCATGCCCATTTCAAGTTGAATCTGACATGGAGTGCACTGATGCACAGCCACAGCCAGACTACTATGCTGGTCCTTTGACTCAGACCACAACATTGCCCTCGCAGGGTAATGATCAAGAATCAGACCCTGATGAGACTATGTTGCCCCATCACGAACGCTATACCACCGATCAACACGGTGACACAGACGTAGTTGCACACGAGCTACAAGAAGAGGTAATAGATGACCCAGTTCTTGACCCCGATTGGCAGCCATTGGGGGAACAGGGTGCAGGCGGCAGCAGTTCTGAAGCGGAGGAGGAGGGGCCGCAGCAGGCATCAACATCGCAACAGGTTCCATCTGCCGGGCCCATATCTTGCCCAAAACGCGTGGCAAAGCCAAAACCTGTTGGAGGACAGCGTGGCCATCCGGTTAAAGCTCAGTCTGCAATGCCTGAAAAGGTATCCGATGCTAGAAAGAGTGCAGTCTGGCATTTTTTTAAACAACATCCAATTGATCAGCGCAAAGTCATCTGTCAAAAATGTTCAACTACCTTAAGCAGAGGACAGAATCTGAAAAGTCTCAATACAAGTTGCATGCATAGACATTTAACCACCATGCATTTGCAAGCCTGGACTAACTACCAAACGTCCCTTAAGGTTGTAGTACCCTCGGCCAATGAAGCTAGTCAGCAACGCAACATCCCTTCCGGCAGTGTAGGGCCACCATTTTCCGCACCACCTGCAGTATCTGTGCAGGTTTCTTTGCCAGGCCAAAGCAGTCAGGGTCAGGGAATCACCAGTTTCGTAGTAGGAAACACTGCATCTAGGGCACCGGTGGCAACAATACCATCTCCCACCGTCTCTCAGTCTGCCATGTCCACCGGCACCCCCGCTAGTTCCACGATCTCCAACTCTCCAGTCCAGCTCACCCTACATGAGACTATGGTTAGAAAAAGGAAGTACTTAGCCTCGCATCCGCGTACACAGGGTTTGAACGCACACATAGCTAGACTAATCTCGTTAGAGATGTTGCCCGACCGGTTAGTTGAAAGCGAAGCTTTCAAAGCCCTGATGGACTACGCTGTACCACGCTACGAGCTACCCAGTCGACACTTTATTTCCAGAAAAGCCATCCCAGCCCTCCACCAGCATGTTAAAGAGCGCATCGTCCATGCACTCAGGCAATCTGTGAGCACAAAGGTGCACCTGACAACAGATGCATGGACCAGTAGGCATGGCCAGGGACGTTACGTGTCCATCACGGCACACTGGGTAAATGTGGTGGATGCAGGGTCCACAGGGGACAGCAAGTTTGGGACAGTTCTGCCTAGCCCACGGTCTAGGAAACAATTGGCTGTAGCCGTTCGCACCCCCTCCTCCTCCTCTTCGTCCTCCTGCAGAAGCGAGAGCTCGTCCACAGACCGCAGTCGCACAACCACTCCATCCGCAGCTGCCACTGTTGCACACCAGGTCTCCCATTATGGGGCAGCTACTGGCAAACGTCAGCAGGCTGTATTGGCTATGAAGTGTTTGGGCGACAACAGACACACCGCGGAAGTTCTGTCCGAGTTCTTGCAGAAAGAAACGCAGTCGTGGCTGGGCACTGTAGATCTTGAGGCAGGCAAGGTAGTGAGTGATAACGGAAGGAATTTCATGGCTGCCATCTCCCTTTCCCAACTGAAACACATTCCTTGCCTGGCTCACACCTTAAACCTGGTGGTGCAGTGCTTCCTGAAAAGTTATCCGGGGTTATCCGACCTGCTCCTCAAAGTGCGTGGACTTTGCTCACATATCCGCCGTTCGCCCGTACACTCCAGCCGTATGCAGACCTATCAGCGTTCTTTGAACCTTCCCCAGCATCGCCTAATCATAGACGTTGCAACAAGGTGGAACTCAACACTGCACATGCTTCAGAGACTGTGTGAACAGAGGCGGGCTGTTATGTTTTTGTGGGAGGATACACATACACGGGCAGGCAGTAGGATGGCAGACATGGAGTTGTCAGGTGTGCAGTGGTCGAAGATTCAAGACATGTGTCAAGTCCTTCAGTGTTTTGAGGAATGCACACGGCTGGTTAGTGCAGACAACGCCATAATAAGCATGAGCATCCCCCTAATGCGTCTGCTGATGCAAAGTTTGACGCACATAAAGGATCAGGCGTCTGCAGCTGAGGAAGAGGAAAGCCTTGATGACAGTCAGCCATTGTCTGGCCAGGGCAGTGTACAGGACGAGGTAGCGGGCGAAGAGGAGGAGGAGGACGAGGAGGATGATGGGGATGATTATATTTTTAATGAGGAAGCTTTTCCGGGGCCACTGGAAATTGGTGGCGCGGCAAGGCCGGGTTCTGGTTTTTTGAGGGACACAAGTGACGTGGATTTGCCTGAAACTGCCCCTCAACCAAGCACAACCGCAGATTTGAGAACTGGAACTTTGGCCCACATGGCGGATTATGCCTTACGTATCCTCAAAAGGGACACACGCATAACTAAAATGATGAATGATGACGATTACTGGTTGGCCTGCCTCCTTGATCCTCGCTATAAAGGCAAATTGCAAAATATAATGCCACATGAGAACTTGGAACTAATATTAGCAACCAAACAATCAACTCTTGTTGACCGTTTGCTTCTGGCATTCCCTGCACACAGCGCCCGTGATCGTTCTCACACGAGCTGCAGGGGCCAGCAGACCAGAGGAGTTAGAGGGGCAGAAATCAGAAGTGGCGTTGGCCAGAGGGGTTTTCTGACCAGGTTGTGGAGTGATTTTGCTATGACCGCAGACAGGACAGGTACTGCAGCATCAATTCAAAGTGACAGGAGACAACATTTGTCCAGTATGGTTACAAACTATTTTTCATCCCTTATCGATGTTCTCCCTCAACCGTCATTCCCATTTGATTACTGGGCATCAAAATTAGACACCTGGCCAGAATTGGCAGAATATGCATTGCAGGAGCTTGCTTGCCCGGCAGCTAGTGTCCTATCAGAAAGAGTATTCAGTGCTGCAGGTTCAATACTAACAGAAAAAAGGACTCGTCTGGCTACCCAAAATGTAGATGATCTAACCTTCATTAAAATGAACCACAACTGGATTTTGAAATCTTTTGCCCCACCTTGCCCGGCTGACACCTAGCTTTCCTATGAAAAGGTCTTGCCTGTGGACTATTCTGAATGCCTTTTCCAATCTCGTAATTTTCTGCACCTGATTGTCCAGCATACGACATGTTTACACCTCACTAAATGGCCAAACTCCCCACACGGGGCCGTGGTATCGACACTTGGCGACAGCACCCGTGAGAGTGCAGTTTGTCTGAAGAGGTGGGTGAGCCCGCTTTTGGTCGACGGCACTGCCACTGGGTCCCTCCTAGTACAATAAAGTGTCTCTGGCGGTGGTGGTGCGCACCCAACGTCAGACACACCGTTGTAATATGAGGGGCCCTGGGCCTGTACCGCCGGCCACAAGACAGTTTCCCCCCACCCCAGCTCAAACAGTGCTCTACCACTTGCAAAATTATCTCACAGCTCCACCAATGTTTAGTCTATGCGCTGACATCCTTCAATGCCTGCCACTGACAATACCATTGTATTGACACTTTTGTTATGTTAGGCCTTCGATGCCTGTCTGTGGTCACTCCTTCCACTAGGCCTCCACTGACCACACCACTGCTGCCCGTGTACCCCTGTAACCAATTTAAAATTGCCTACAGCCATGTGTTATTATTTTAGGCCTTCGATGCCTGTCTGCGGTGACTCCTTCCACTAGGCCTCCACTGACCACACCACTGCTGCCCGTGTACCCCTGGAACCAATTTAAAATTGCCTACAGCCATGTGTTATTATTTTAGGCCTTCGATGCCTGTCTGCGGTGACTCCTTCCACTAGGCCTCCACTGACCACACCACTGCTGCCCGTGTACCCCTGGAACCAATTTAAAATTGCCTACAGCCATGTGTTATTATTTTAGGCCTTCGATGCCTGTCTGCGGTCACTCCTTCCACTAGGCCTCCACTGACCACACCACTGCTGCCCGTGTACCCCTGGAACCAATTTAAAATTGCCTACAGCCATGTGTTATTATCTTAGGCCTTCGATGCCTGTCTGCGGTGACTCCTTCCAGTAGGCCTCCACTGACCACACCACTGCTGCCTGTGTACCCCTGGAACCAATTTAAAATTGCCTACAGCCATGTGTTATTATTTTAGGCCTTCGATGCCTGTCTGCGGTCACTCCTTCCACTAGGCCTCCACTGACCACACCACTGCTGCCCATGTACCCCTGGAACCAATTTAAAATTGCCTACAGCCATGTGTTATTATTTTAGGCCTTCGATGCCTGTCTGCAGTCACTCCTTCCACTAGGCCTCCACTGACCACACCACTGCTGCCCGTGTACCCCTGGAACCAATTTAAAATTGCCTACAGCCATGTGTTATTATTTTAGGCCTTCGATGCCTGTCTGCGGTCACTCCTTCCACTAGGCCTCCACTGACCACACCACTGCTGCCCATGTACCCCTGTAACCAATTTAAAATTGCCTACAGCCATGTGTTATTATTTTAGGCCTTCGATGCCTGTCTGCGGTGACTCCTTCCACTAGGCCTCCACTGACCACACCACTGCTGCCCGTGTACCCCTGGAACCAATTTAAAATTGCCTACAGCCATGTGTTATTATTTTAGGCCTTCGACGCCTGTCTGCGGTCACTCCTTCCACTAGGCCTACACTGACCACACCACTGCTGCCCGTGTACCCCTGTAACCAATTTAAAATTGCCTACAGCCATGTGTTATTATTTTAGGCCTTCGACGCCTGTCTGCGGTGACTCCTTCCACTAGGCCTCCACTGACCACACCACTGCTGCCCGTGTACCCCTGGAACCAATTTAAAATTGCCTACAGCCATGTGTTATTATTTTAGGCCTTCGATGCCTGTCTGCGGTCAGTCCTTCCACTAGGCCTCCACTGACCACACCACTGCTGCCCGTGTACCCCTGGAACCAATTTAAAATTGCCTACAGCCATGTGTTATTATTTTAGGCCTTCGATGCCTGTCTGCGGTCACTCCTTCCACTAGGCCTCCACTGACCACACCACTGCTGCCCGTGTACCCCTGTAACCAATTTAAAATTGCCTACAGCCATGTGTTATTATTTTAGGCCTTCGATGCCTGTCTGCGGTGACTCCTTCCACTAGGCCTCCACTGACCACACCACTGCTGCCCGTGTACCCCTGGAACCAATTTAAAATTGCCTACAGCCATGTGTTATTATTTTAGGCCTTCGATGCCTGTCTGCGGTCACTCCTTCCACTAGGCTTCCACTGACCACACCACTGCTGCCCGTGTACCCCTGGAACCAATTTAAAATTGCCTACAGCCATGTGTTATTATTTTAGGCCTTCGATGCCTGTCTGCGGTCACTCCTTCCACTAGGCCTCCACTGACCACACCACTGCTGCCCGTGTACCCCTGGAACCAATTTAAAATTGCCTACAGCCATGTGTTATTATTTTAGGCCTTCGATGCCTGTCTGCGGTGACTCCTTCCACTAGGCCTCCACTGACCACACCACTGCTGCCCGTGTACCCCTGTAACCAATTTAAAATTGCCTACAGCCATGTGTTATTATTTTAGGCCTTCGATGCCTGTCTGCGGTGACTCCTTCCACTAGGCCTCCACTGACCACACCACTGCTGCCCGTGTACCCCTGGAACCAATTTAAAATTGCCTACAGCCATGTGTTATTATTTTAGGCCTTCGATGCCTGTCTGCGGTCACTCCTTCCACTAGGTCTCCACTGACCACACCACTGCTGCCCGTGTACCCCTGGAACCAACATCAGAAAATATAAAAATAAGTATTTTGCTTATAAAAAAGAAAATACTGGAGAGATATCAAATGCAGACATTTTAACATTAAAAACAAACACATACAACAAAAATCTGGTACAGTACTAAAAAAGGTCACCAGCTACAATAACTTTCTCCTGCAAGTAGTTAACTGAAAGGTTTTTTCAATTTTAAACACAGATATGGCATCCACCGAGTGTTGTCCTGTCGCGTCTTCTTTATATTATTGCCAAGAAGATGCAAAACAATGAAAATAATAAAATCATTATTTACCAAAAAAATAGAGTAAGTCAAAACCACATTGCAAATAAACATTCATTACAAATAAAGAAGCAGGGCGCGTCCGAGGGTGAGTATATACCTAATAAGAATATAATCACCCTCGGACGCGCCCTGCTTCTTTCCGACAGCCTTCCTTCCTAAGAATCAGCCCTTCCGTGGTGTAGAGAGAGGGTTTGTTACACTCCAAGGTGTTCCCCAGGTTGCCTTTCCTGAGCTTCGATCTTCCGGCTCTCGTTTAGTAGTTGTTGGAAACTACGCTGCATTGGGCCTACAAATTGGGTATGGGGTGTAGAGAGATGGTGTGTTCCACTCCAAGGTGTTCCCCAGGTTGCCTTTCCTGAGCTTCGATCTTCCGGCTCTCGTTTAGTAGTTGTTGGAAACTACGCTGCATTAGGCCTACAAATTGGGTATGGGGTGTAGAGAGATGGTGTGTTCCACTGTAGAGAGATGGTGTGTTCCACTCCAAGGTGTTCCCCAGGTTTCCTCGCCAATGCTTCGATCATCATGCTCTCGTTTAGTAGTTGTTGGAAACTACGCTGCATTAGGCCTACAAATTGGGTATGGGGTGTAGAGAGATGGTGTGTTCCACTCCAAGGTGTTCCCCAGGTTTCCTCTCCATTGCTTCGATCTTCATGCTCTCGTTTAGTAGTTGTTGGAAACTACGCTGCATTAGGCCTACAAATTGGGTATGGGGTGTAGAGAGATGGTGTGTTACACTCCAAGGTGTTCCCCAGGTTTCCTCTCCATTGCTTCGATCTTCCGGCTCTCGTTTAGTAGTTGTTGGAAACTACGCTGCATTAGGCCTACAAATTGGGTATGGGGTGTAGAGAGATGGTGTGTTACACTCCAAGGTGTTCCCCAGGTTTCCTCGCCAATGCTTCGATCATCATGCTCTCGTTTAGTAGTTGTTGGAAACTACGCTGCATTAGGCCTACAAATTGGGTATGGGGTGTAGAGAGATGGTGTGTTCCACTCCAAGGTGTTCCCCAGGTTTCCTCTCCATTGCTTCGATCTTCATGCTCTCGTTTAGTAGTTGTTGGAAACTACGCTGCATTAGGCCTACAATTTGGGTATGGGGTGTAGAGAGATGGTGTGTTACACTCCAAGGTGTTCCCCAGGTTTCCTCTCCATTGCTTCGATCTTCCGGCTCTCGTTTAGTAGTTGTTGGAAACTACGCTGCATTAGGCCTACAAATTGGGTATGGGGTGTAGAGAGATGGTGTGTTACACTCCAAGGTGTTCCCCAGGTTTCCTCTCCATTGCTTCGATCTTCCGGCTCTCGTTTAGTAGTTGTTGGAAACTACGCTGCATTAGGCCTACAAATTGGGTATGGGGTGTAGAGAGATGGTGTGTTACACTCCAAGGTGTTCCCCAGGTTTCCTCTCCATTGCTTCGATCTTCCGGCTCTCGTTTAGTAGTTGTTTTAAACTACGCTGCATTGGGCCTACAAATTGGGTATGGGGTGTAGAGAGATGGTGTGTTCCACTCCAAGGTGTTCTCCAGGTTGCCTTTCCTGAGCTTCAATCTTCCGGCTCTCGTTTAGTAGTTGTTGGAAACTACGCTGCATTAGGCCTACAAATTGGGTATGGGGTGTAGAGAGATGGTGTGTTCCACTGTAGAGAGATGGTGTGTTCCACTCCAAGGTGTTCCCCAGGTTTCCTCGCCAATGCTTCGATCATCATGCTCTCGTTTAGTAGTTGTTGGAAACTACGCTGCATTAGGCCTACAAATTGGGTATGGGGTGTAGAGAGATGGTGTGTTCCACTCCAAGGTGTTCCCCAGGTTTCCTCGCCAATGCTTCGATCATCATGCTCTCGTTTAGTAGTTGTTGGAAACTACGCTGCATTAGACCTACAAATTGGGTATGGGGTGTAGAGAGATGGTGTGTTCCACTCCAAGGTGTTCTCCAGGTTGCCTTTCCTGAACTTCTATCTTCAGGCTCTCATTAAATTGTGGTTAAACGGAACAACTGCATTTGGCGTACTAGTTGGTTTGGGGCCTACTATCGGTGTCTGCCGCTCCTTGCTGTTCTCCTGGTTTCCTGTCCTGAAATTCCGTTTTCAGGCGCTCGTTAAGTAGTTGTTAATGTTAGACTGCATTTGGCCTACTCGTTGGGTTGGGGCCTACTATCGGTGTCTGCCACTCCTTGCTGTTCTCCTCCACTGAACAAAGCTGTGCCGCCTGTTTACTACTGTTGCCAATTTTGAACTGCATTTCGACTACTTACTGATTTGGGCCTACTCTCTGTGTCAGCCTCTCATTCCAGTTGTCCTCCACTGCAATGCCCCCTGATTAGTCCTGTGTTACCAATTTTGAACTGCATTTAGCCCACTTTATTCTTTGGGCCTATATCTGTGTTTCCTCCTCATCCTGCCCATTGCCCAGCCAGTGATAGATGAGTCTGCTGGTACATTGACCCATAACGCAACATTTCCCGTGCACGCTACACTGCAAGATTGTGACCCTGCTGAAAGTCAGGTCCCCCTTCCCGCATACCATACCACCTTACACGGGGACAAACAGGAAGGTGCAGATGAAAGTGCAGGTTCCTTCATCAGGTGGGGGGAGGAATACTAGTTGGCGATGTCACTGGCACAGGGCCTCTCATGGTACGCAAAAGTGTTGCTGCCGGTGGGAGGCGCCCCCGCCGTGCAAACACACCGCTGTACTTTGAGGGGCCCTGTGCCAGTGCCAATGCCAACGAGTGGGCCCCCCCTGCTTGCTCAGGTTCACAGCACTTGCAAAGTTGAAATACTTACCTCTCCCTGCTCCACTGCCGTGACGTGGTCCAGATTTCCTGGGCCCACTAATTACTTGAACCAGCCCTACCCACCACAACTTTAGCCAAATGACCCCCAATTTCAAATGCCTTCCAATTATTATAAGGTAAATTACGCTTGACAAGCTTCATTAAGAAGAATGGATGGTTTTGACATTAAAATGGGCACTCTAGGTGTTTTCCTGGCCCCCACTCACTGCCGACTATGCTGCCCCATTGACTTGCATTGGGTTTCGTGTTTCGGTCGATCCCGACTTTACGTCATAATCGGCCGATTTCACTCGACCCGACTTTTGAGATAGTCGGGTTTCGCGAAACCCGGCTCGACTCTAAAAAGGTCAAGGTCGCTCAACTCTATCTTCACAGTCACTTGGACAGATTTCCAGAAAACCTTGGAGATTTTAGCGAAGAACAAGGGGAGAGATTTCATCAGGATATTATGGTGATGGAGGAAAGGTACCAAGGCAGATGGGACAGACATATGATGGCTGATTACTGCTGGAATCTACAGCGTGACTGCCCGAATAGCTCACATAGAAGAAAATCATATAAAAAGCGCTTTTCCAGCGATTAAATGTCTCCTATCTTTCATGTCTTGTTCATTTTTGAAGATTACTTTCTAAAACTAGTTAAAATAAACTAAAATCAACATTTACTTTGTTAAATTTATTGTATTCATGACAATATCAATAAAGTTAATGCGCGTGTAGCAAATTACGTCTTTTTTTTACACATTTTACGAAAAATCTCAAAAACTTGAGCCAATCTGGCAAAACTGATGACATATTCAGAATCAGCACCCCAAAGTTACCCTAAATTCGATGAAATATCTTTGGCACCAAAAATGCTGTTGACCAGTTATTTATTTACTGTTATAGCGCCATTTATTCCATGGCGCTTTACATGTAAGGAGGGGTATACATAATAAAAACAAGTACAATAATCTTAAACAGTACAAGTCATAACTGGTATAGGAGGAGAGATGACCCTGCCCGCGAAGGCTCACAATCTACAAGGGATGGGTGAGAATACAGTAGGTGAGGGTAGAGCAGGTCATGCAGCGGTTTGGTCGATCAGTGGTTACCGCAGGTTATAGGCTTGTTGGAAGAGGTGGGTCTTCAGACTCTTTTTGAAGGTTTCGATGGTAGGCGAGAGTCTGATGTGTTATGGTAGAGGGTTCCCACGATTGTGGGAAGAAGAGATAAGAGGGGAGTAGAGGAAGGAGGTTTTGTGAGGATCGGAGGTTGCGTGTAGGTAAGTACCGGGAGACGAGGTCACAGATGTATGGAGGAGACAGGTTGTGGATGGCTTTGTACGTCATGGTTAGGGCTTTGTACTGGAGTCTCTGGGCAACGGGGAGCCAGTGAAGGGATTGACAGAGGGGAGAAGCTGGGGAATAGCGGGGGGCAGGTGGATTAGTTGGGCAGCAGAGTTTAGAATAGATTAGAGGGGTGCGAGAGTGTTCGAGGGGAGGCCACAGAGCAGGAGGTTGCAGTAGTCAAGGCAAGAGATGATGAGGGCATGGACTAGGATTTTTGCAGATTCGTGGTTGAGGAATGAGCGGATTCATAAAATATTTTTGAGTTGAAGTCGGTAGGAAGTGGAAAGGGCTTGGATATGTGGTTTGAAGGAGAGATCAGCGTCAAGGATTACCCTGAGGCAGCGAGCTTGTGGGACTGGGGAGAGTGGGCAGCCATTTACTGTAATGGAACGGTTCGTTGGGGGGGTCACGTGAGATGGGGAAAGATGATGAATTCTGTTTTGTCCATGTTAAGTTTCAGAAATCTAGTGAAGAAGAAGGATGAAATAGTGGACAGACATTGAGGGATTCTGGTTAGTAGGGAGGTGATATCTGGTCCAGAGATGTAGATCTGTGTATCATCAGCATAGAGATGATACTGAAAGCCATGAGATTCTATGAGCTGTGCCAGGCCAAAGGTGTAAATGGAGAAGAGAAGGGGCCCTTGAACTGAACCTTGTGGGACTCCGACAGATAGGGGGCGAGGAGAGGAGGTGGTGTGTGAGTGGGAGACGCTGAATGTCTGGTCTGTTAGGTATGATGAGATCCAGGATAGGGCCAAGTCTGTGATGCCAAAGGATGAGAGGGTCTGTAATAATAGGGAATAGTCCACTGTGTCAAAGGCAGCTGACAGGTCCAGGAGGAGGAGGACAGAGTTGTGTCGCTTGCTCTTGGCGGTTAAGAGGTCATTGGTGACCTTAGTTAGGGTAGTTTCAGTGGAGTGGTGTTACCGGAAGCCAGATTGTATGCGGTCGAAGAGGGAGCAAGAAGAGAGATGGGAGGACAGTTCAAGGTAGACGTGTTGTTCCAGTAGCTTGGAGGCATAGGGGAGAAGTGATATAGGGCGATAGCTAGATACAGGGGATGGGTCAATAGAGGGCTTTTTGAGGATAGGTGTGATGGAGGCATGTTAAAAGCTTGAGGGGAAAACACCAGTTGTTAGTGATAGGTTGAAGAGATAGGGTTAGGGTTGGGATGAAGACTGTGGCGAGGTTTGAGATGAAGTGGGATGGGATCGGGTCAAGTGCACAGGTGGTGAGATGTGATCTTGAGAGTAGAGTGGAGAGTCAATCTTCTGTAATGGTGAAGAAGTTGGTTTTGGAGGTGGAGGGCTGGGAAGTCGGGAGGAAGGGCTCTGGGGGTTGTTGACCAAAACTTGATCTGATGTTATCAATCTTCTGCCTAAAAAATGAGGCAAAGTCTTCAGCTTAGATGAGTGGGGAGGAGAGGAAGTGCTGGGGGACGGAGGACAGAATTGAAGGTGTTGAATAACTGTTTAGGGTTGTGAGATAGGGAGGATATGAGAGATGAGAAGTAGGTTTGTTTAGCTGTGGCGAGTGTGGTCTTGAAAGTAGTGAGGGGCTGTTTGAAAGCGATGAAGTGCTCGTTGGAGTGGGATCTTTTCCATCTGCGCTCAGCAGCCCTGGAAGCTCGCCTCAGTTCTTTGGTCAGGCTGGTGTGCCAGGGCTGTCTGTTGATTTTGCGAGCTTTGGTATGTGTAAGTGGGGCAGCAGATTCCAAAGCTACAGCTATTGTGGTGTTATATAGAGCGGCAGCATCATCTGCATTGTGTAAGGAACTTATATCTGTGAGAGGGAGGAGGGATTCAGAGAATGAGTGTAGGTCAAGGTGTTTAAGATTTCTGTGAGGGTGTGAAAGTTTGTGGGGTGGGGATTGTAGACATGGAGTGGAGAGGGAAGAGAATGTGAGAAGGTTGTGGTCAGAGAGAGGAAGAGGTGAGTTAGAGAGGTTAGATAGGGAGCAGAGGCGGGTGAAGATGAGGTCCAGTGTGTGGCCATCTTAGTGGGTGGCTGCAGAAGACCATTGAGTGAGGCCGAAGGAGGAAGTGAGAGATAGAAGTTTAGTGGCAGCTGAGAGGGAAGTGTCAATGGGGATGTTGAAGTCGCCCATGATGATAGTAGGGATGTACGCGGAAAGGAAATGAAGTAGCCAGGTGGTGAAGTGGTCAAAGAAGGTGGTGGCTGGCCCTGGGGGGCGGTAGATGACAGCCAGTTGGAGGTTGGAGGGGGAGTAGATGCGCACGGAGTGCACCTCAAAGGAAGGGAGGGTAACAGAGGGTGGCAGTGGGATTGGGGTGAAGGAGCAGATATCTGACAGGAGAAAACCAACTCCTCCGCCATGTTTGCTGCTGGGACGGGATGTGTGAGAAAGGTGGAAGCCACCATACGAAAGTGCAGCAGGAGAGGCTGTGTCAGAAGAGGTGAGCCAGGTTTCGGTGATGGCGAGGAAGGAAAGTTTAGTAGTAACAAAAAGATCATGGATGTAGGAAAGCTTGTTGCAGACAGAGTGAGCGTTCCACAGAGCTGCTGTTAGTGGGACTGGGGAAGCGGGGGCTGGGTGAATGGGTATAAGGTTAGAGAGGTTATGGAAGGTTGTGATAGAGCATGGATGGGAAGTAGAAATGACTGTGGGAATGTGGTGAGGACCACTGTAGCATATTACCCTAATAATCAATCTACCACACTATTCTTAGATCATTGTTTCCATTCTGTTTTTAGTATTGTTTCATATTAATGCAGAAATATTTGTACTTTTTGGTTTCGACCACGTTCACACGATCAGTATTTGGACAGTATTTTACATCAATATTTGTAAGCCCAAACCATGAGTGGGAAGAAATGCAAAAGTGGTGACATGTTTTTATTATACTTTTCCTCTGACTGTTCCACTACTGGTTTTGGCTTACAAATATTGAGGCTAAAAACTAACCAAATACTCAACATGTGCATGTGGCCTTATTTCTTCCATGTGAGAAATATTTGCAGCTTTACTTGTCCCTTGACTGTACCTTTTGTGGCTATCGACAAAAATGTATAAATCACACTGGATTTTGCAATAATATATCTATTTAATCAGTGTTTACTTCTGGCTGATGTGCATTGAAAAGTTATTGCTTACTATGCTGGAACCATACTTCTTTTCTGTGCCAGCTAATATAAAGTTATATCTCCTATGGGCAGACATTAATCTCTACGGCTAAGCACTTGTAACATTATGAACATTCAAAGAAAATGGATGCAGTATAATTGAGATGTCAGGTGATTTACCGTGTTAGAAGACAAACATACAGAGCAGATGCAATGTAATTTTAGTTGAAAGATTCTTAAGGACCATACTTTAAGTTCCTACTTATAAAAGTAGGAAAAACATTCATCATATCGGCTTTCCATTTATGATCTCACAACAATTCTGTCCAGTGGAAAAATAATAATAATTAGTTAGAAAAGGTTATAAGTAATAAAGAGATTGGACAACAGGAAGGAAAACTGGTGTAGACAGTAATATTTAAAAGTCTTCTGCTCATATTCATCATAATAATTATTAGCCTGCATTTCCAATGAGTGATGTGAGCATTAATGGATATCAGAAGAATGTGTATATATTTCTGAAATTCCGTAGATATTTTAGAGTCTTCAAGTCTGTGATGTTCTAACATTGTAAAGAATACAACTAAATAGCCTTTAATTGAATTAATACATTTTGTGTGTAGATTATCTGGCATTCACTGTATTTCACAAATTAACTATTATTGCCTTCCTATACAAACATATACAGATGCTTTTCACAAAATTAGAATATCAGCAAAAAGCTAATTTATTTCAGTTCTTCAATACAAAAAGTGAAAAAATATATTATATAGAGTCATTGCAAACAGAGTGATCTATTTCAAGTGTTTATTTCTGTTAATGTTGATGATTATGGCTTACAGCCAATGAAAACCCAAAAGTCATTATCTCAGTAAATTAGAATAATTATCAAAAAAGACCCGCAAAGGCTTCCTAAGCATTTAAAAAAGTCCCTTAGTCTGTTTCATTAGGCTCCGCAATCATGGGGAAGACTGCTGACTTGACAGATGTCCAGAAGGCAGTCATTGACACACTCCATAAGGAGGGTAAGCCACAAAAGGTCATTGCTAAAGAAGCTGGCTGTTCACAGAGTGCTGTATGCAAGCATATTAATAGAAAGTTGAGTGGAAGGAAAAAGTGTGTAAGAAAAAGGTACACAAGTAACCGGGATAACTGCTGCCTTGAAAGGTATGTTAAGAAAAAGGCATTCAAAAATTTGAGAGAGATTCCCAAGGAGTGGACTGCTGCTGGAGTCATTGCTTCAAAAGTCACCACACACAGACGTATCCTGGACATGGGCTACAAGTGTCGCATTTCATATTGAGTTTCAGCATGCTCAGGTGAAATTGCAGGACAGAATGTATAGTCCATTTTCTTCTGTTACCCTTGCAAAAGTAAAAAAAATAGGTCTAAAGGAAAAATTTTGGGAAAGAAAAAACCACCTTTTAAATTTATTATCCTTGGAACCTCATCATTAAGGCAGCGCGGATTTAACCCACACCTCCTGCACAGTTTATATTTTTTTCTTCCACATTCCAAAAATTCCTGTGAAGCACCTGAAGAGTTAATAAACTTCTTGAATGTGGTTTTGAGTACCTTGAGTGATTTTAAGAATGGTGTCATTTTGGGGTATGGTCTGTCATATAGGCCCCTCAAAGTCACTTTAAATGTAAAGTGATCCCTAAAAAAATTGTTTTGCAAAAAGTTGTTGTAAAAATTAGAAATTGCTGGTCAACTTTTAACCCTTATAACTTCCTAGCAACAAAAAATTATGTTTCCAAAATTGTGCTGATGTAAAGAAGACATGTGCAAAATGTTATTTATTAACTAGTTTGTGCCATATGACATAAAAATTAAAAGCTTGAAAATTGCTAAATTTTTGCCAAATTTCATTTTTTTTTTCACAAATAAACGCAAGTCGCATCAAATAAATTTTACCACTATCATAAAATACAATATATAATGAGAAAACAATCTCAGAATGATTGTGGTCAGAATTGTAAAAATTTTCCCGGTCAGGAAGGTGAAAACAGGCTTCAGGGGTGAAGGTGTTAATCACATGCTTGTTTGACGCCAACATACTATGAACTCAAGATACTTGTTCATAATGCTGTGAACAATAACCTTGAGTTCAAAATGCATTGGCGATGAACAAGTATGTGTTTGAAACCTTTTTAGAATATTTTTTAACCATGTATATCAATAAAGAAGAAATAGTTCTTCTGCAAGTTCAAGAGTATCTACCTCTGGAATTCATAAATGCTGCTAACTGAAAATGTAATTTTTCCCTGAGGTCTGTAAGCTCATATATTTCTTTTTTTTTTTTTTGGACTATTTATATAATTTGAAAATCTGATTTTTTTGTGGCAGGTTTTGTATATTCCCTTTTGTATTTACCAAAAGTGGAATTCTTATTAAAGGTCTGGTTTATTCAAATGCCTGCCATTTAAACATGTTGTAAGGATCAGACATTTATTTACCGTGGTGGGTTAACCCTATTCAGTGAAGTATTGAAACTCAATAATGTGTGCTACAGTATGTAACCTAATTGCTAGAATAAAACCAAATGAATAATTACTTAACTTCAGAATGAGGCCTATGGGAATACTTCTTTAATTAAGGCTTAATTCACCAGTGATAATGAATGCAATCTCACAAACTACTGAATAACACCATTAGCATAATGGCTGTGATACAAAAACTATAATTAGATCTGAACAGAAATGTTAAATACTACCATTGGGGTAGTAAATGAAAAATGTCTGTTTAGAAAATTGACTTTGTAGACATATTTGTGGACAATGAAAACTCACAACCTGTCCTTATTGTACACAACATGCGTTTTCAGATTTTCATTTCTCTATTAGCAGTGAACAGAACATTGCATAACTTTTGTTTTAAGAAGATACGGGATCCTAATTTCAGTACTGCCTTTCTATTGTAAGTATATGCATGTGAAAGGTGAACTTGCTACCTGTAAATATAAAATGTATCAGACGCCTGTTTAGAAATATGATGTATTACTACAATAGGAAAATATATGATTTTACCACCTGTCAAAGTTAATAAACAAATATTGAACGATTCACATACATTTAAATTCTAAAAACATAGATTGTAAAATAAAATTATGTCACCATTTAATGAAAAGGGATGTCTGACCCAGGTCCTCTTTACCAAATGCCCTCTTAAGATGAAGAAAGTAAGGGGAGGACCCAAATCAAGATTCCTTTTCCATTAGCTGATTGTTCTCAACTCTAGAGACCCATTGTGAGTTGAAATCAATAAATGTTCTGCAAGTGCAATGGTTTATTTTAACTTCTGGGAAAACTTGGCTTTTGAAAACAAGTAAATGCAGGTATTTTCAGAAAACCTAGATAGGACCTCTTAAAATCTGCAGCATTTGGAATCATACAAATGTAAATATATATATTTTGGATTTAAAGTAGAGGTAAAGTAAACATATTACTATTTGAAAATGTAGCACATTATATCATTTACATACATATGCCTATCTCTTATTTTTCAAGACAATGCCAAAGCACATATATACATCACCTATGTAGATACAATTCTAGCTGTTGAAGGTCCCCACTAGAGTGAGATTAATCAATTTCTTTGTTCTATTAACACATTGAATACAATGATAAAACAGTGTGTAGTAAGCTGTGAGCAGTCACAATTGTAGCAATTTGTGAGCTTCCAGCCACTGGTAGGTACCACCACTAATCACGATGGATTTCTAACTGTCACCATCTGAATGGTGTGATTATCAGCATGTGTGATTAATGCTCCATTCAGTGTCATTAAGAGTGTCAAACCTAGCTGAGCATAATGGTCAACCATCTCCAGCAGTCCTATAGACAGTGAATGTGATCACACACATGCACCTCCAACAGCAATGGCATGAGGGAGCCGACATCCTCCATTCTTGTGTTTGGTGAAAGTCCCAGCAGTTGAACCCCCATAGATCAGATTTACAGTACAATTAAAGCACTCAAGAAAAAAGTTCATTTAACTACGATGTGTGCAAAATCGTCATTGGGACTAAAACTCTGAACATTGCTCTGAACAAAATGTCCTGATTAGTAGGTCAAGTGCAACATCATCATTGCAGCGTGACACATACATGACATTATACCAGGCCCAATAATCAGAAAAAATGACCAAGGAAGCAGGGCTTTGGTCCTGCTGCTGCAGATTTCTGATGTGATTGCTAGATTAGACTGCAATTTTTTTATTCAGCTCTGCTCTGTTTGTTAAGGAGTAGAGATAAAAATGATAAAAACTAAGAATTTTAACTTTTGTGATTATAGAGTTTAGACTTAGAGCCCTCTATAAACTCTTAGCTTAGGGTGTAATGAAGTAAAATTCCTATCAATAGCAGGAATCAACTAAAATGATGCTTGTGGAAGAAGTTGACATTTCAGTAAATACCACACTACTATAGTCCATCAAACCTTATCCTCACTCTTCCTCCTTTAGCAAAGTATTGTTTTAAATGACAAAATTCTGCATTTTTTACCCTTGTATAGTGCAAGAAATATTGTGTTCCTGCACTTAGTCTCATACTCACTTGTCGCCATTGTCCAATGTTATCGCCACCGATCTCGTTGGCCTCCGGCCGTTTGTGACCTGATGGATTGCTCCAGTGTTTCATGGAGCAAGCCAGATGTCACAACTCAATACAAGGCTATTGGAGCCTTGTTCGGGCTCTCAAAGATTTGCATTGAGAGCTTCTGATGTAACTTCTGACTTCCGGTAAGTCAGAAGTTGGAGTCACAAGATGGCACAGCGGGAATGGAGCAGTGCCAAAAAAAAGGTGAAGATGCCGCAGGGTGAGTTTTAGACTAAAGACATGTTATGCTTTGCACTGACGAGGGCCAACAGCCCGAAACACCGTGTCTGCGAATTGAGATACTGATTTGGCTTTTATCCTAAGTCATATTGCACGACTCGTTAAAGGGTTGATTGTGACATGTAGGATCGCTACTTCCAACAGGTGGCGCTATAGAGTTTAAGTCCTCTTTTTCTCTGAAGAGGCAATTTGCATATTACATTTCCCAGAGGAGCATTGCACGGCGAATAAGCCTCCTTACCTTGACAAACCAGAGCTGGTATTTCACTCTCCATAAGGAGAAACTTTACCCCTTAGACCCCAGACTAAAGACAGGGACCTTACTTTAAAAGCACTAATCCAGCTCTGCTGCTTAAAAGATGTATTAATAAACAGAAAAATAGTTTAGTAATATATTCACTTTCAGCACTATCTCCTGGTTTCAGAAAAATGGTATAAAATGAACACGGACTAAAAAGCTCTAGTCTTAAACAGGTTGTCCAGCTCTGGGGAATTTTCCGACAAGTGCTGCAACTTGCCAAAACCTAACAGTGTTTGATGAACACACCCTTATGATTAAAGGGACTCTGTCACCTGAATTTGGAGGGAACAATCTTCAGCCATGGAGGCGGGGTTTTCAGGTGTTTGATTCACCCTTTCCTTACCCGCTGGCTGCATGCTGGCTGCAATATTGGATTGAAGTTCATTCTCTGTCCTCCATAGTACACGCCTGGGAAAGACAAGATTGCTTTGCGCAGGCGTGTACTATGGAGGACAGAGAATGAACTTCAATCCAATATTGCAGCCAGCATGCAGCCAGCGGGTAAGGAAAGGGTGAATCAAACACCTGAAAACCCCGCCTCCATGGCTGAAGATTGTTCCCTCCAAATTCAGGTGACAGTGTCCCTTTAACTCTGTTTGTCAGGTTGAGCGGTCATCATCAGACCACAAGTATGTGATTTGCATACTTCTTGTCACATGACAACTAGATTCTTGTGCGATTCTGTTAGTAGAACATTGAGAGAAGCAAATGAGAATCTGGTTGGCATGTCATTGCATTGTATACAAATCACATGCAAAGCCAAATTTTAACAGTGTGTAATATGTTTGCTGGAAATTTTCTCCAGAACTGGACAATTACTTTAAAGAAGGATATGATACATTCGAATTGAGAGGAGTCTATTTTTATTTATTTTCAAGGTTGGAAAATATTCTAATTTAGAATATAGTTACCATATCTGCTACTACAATATAATTTTTTACAATAAATATTTATTATTATACTGTGTATTATTACATTTGTCTGCTGTAGATAAATTTATGTTTTCATTAAAAGCAAAGAAAAATATCTCTTAAATATATACAGCCTTTTTTATTTAGGGAAAAATAACATTAGTGCATATCCTTGTATCATTTTTCACCAAGCAAGCCTATATTTATTCAACATATAAATCAACAAGTCATGATACACAGCACTCCAGGCAAAGCACTACAATAATTATACTAATTTTTTCATACCTATTCCAGTGAATTAAATTATACATTTTAATTACACAAGAGATAGAATCCATTGTCTTAATGAGACAGACAAGAGTAGGCACCACGCTGGAGGTTGGATTTCATGTTCATGCATGTCATGAAATTATTATCAAATGTAAATCAAATATTTGATAAATTGTAAGGGGTTTTCAGAATGCTAAATTAACATTATCATTGTGACTCTGTGAATCAGAAAATGTAATCGAAGTCACTTTAGGTAAGTGGGATATTTATGCCAGTGGGGATATTTTTCAAAGCAATAGTTTGCCAGTAACAAGCCATAATCACTTGAATGCTGATGCAATTTGTTTTTGTAATTTTCCCCTCAAAATAAATGCATGTCTATAGTATACAGATACAGTATAATTAGAAATCCTTATAAGAGATTTATATTTCCATATTTAGTAAAAATAGAAATTTATGTAAATATAAATTATTTTACTGATATAATGTAACATGAATAATAGGGACATTTTAGATCGCTTTACAAGGTCTCAAAAACAGAAGCATGCATTGGATTTTAATGTAATAACTAGTGTTGAGCGATACCTTCCGATATCAAGAAGTATCGGTATCGGATTGGATCGGCCGATATCCAAAAAATATCGGATATCGCCAATACCGATACCCGATACCAATGCAAGTCAATAGGACACAAATATCGGAATGTAAATAAGCCCTTTCTATCCTTCTACATCCTGTTCCGGAGGGGGGAAGAGTGTGGGCGGTACGTGGGTGGACACTGTGCGTGTCTGTGTGTGTGGGCGGGGACTGTGCGGGCCTGCCGGTGATCTGTACAGGCATCTCGGGGCTCTGTGCGGCCTGCCTAGGCTCTGTGCGGACTTGCCGGGGCTCTGTGCGGGCTTGCTGGGGCTCTGTGCGGCTTGCGGGGGGCTCTTTGTGGGCTTGCTCTGGCTCTGTGCGGCTTGCGGGGGCTCTGTGCTGGCTTGCTGGGGCTCTGTGCAGCTTGTTGGGGTTCTGTTTGGGCTTGCCGGGACTCTGTGTGGCTTGTGGGTGCTCTGTGCGGGCTTGCTGGGGCTCTGTGTGGCTTGCGGGGGCTCTGTGCAGGCTTGCCGGGGCTCTGTGTGGGCTTGCTGGGGCTCTGTGCGGCTTGCAGGGGCTCTGTACGGGCTTGCCGGGGCTCTGTGTGGGCTTGCCGGGGCTCTCTGCGGGCTGCCGGGGGTCTGTGCAAGCATCATCTGATGGGACTACAAGTCCCATCGGACGATGCCTGTAACAGTGACAGTGATTGACACATTAGCCAATGATGGGAGAGTAGTAGTCCCATCATCCGGCTAATGTGTTGAATGTAAAAAAAAAAAAAAATCATACATACTACATACATACTGCATACAATACATTCATACATTACATACAATACATACATACAGACATACAGTACATTAAACATAGAGTTCTTACTCACCATTACTTGTCACTTTGATCCCTGAAGCCAGTGTCATCTGTAAAAAAGATTAAAATTACAAACAACCAATATACTCCATGTCCGCAGAAATTCATGAATGTCCCACGACGATCTCCCGTAGAGAACGACAGCATCAGCTGTTGCGACCGCTCTCTAGGGGCTCCAGGAACACAATGACGGGAGGAAGGTATCCTTCCGCACTGTATTCCTCCGCCGCTGTAAAAAAAATAGTCCCTAGTCTCACTTTTGGCATTGCTGTATGAGAAATTTTCCCACACAGCAATTGCCATAAAGTGAAACTTTGTCCTAAGGTAACCTCTCAGTGATGCACTGCAGGAGCCATTGTCTCCTGTCAGTGTGTCACTGAGGGTCTTATAGAGCAGTGACATCACCCAATGTCACTGTTCTATAGGGGAGATCGTCGTGGGACACTCACTATTAATTTGACTACGGCGGACAGGTAGTATACGGTTTATTATTTTACGTTTATTGCAGGCGCTGAAGTATGGTAAGTATGGTTAAATGAAGAATATTAAAATACTTTTTTCCTAATGTGTGTGTTTTATTAACCCTTTATTACTATTGGATTAATAATGGATAGGCATCTTATTGACGCCTTTCCGTTATTAACCCGGCTTAATGTCACCTTACAATAGCAAGGTGACATTAACCCCTTATTACCCCATATCCCACCGCTACACCGGAGTGGGAAGAGAGGGGCTAAGTGCCGGAATATTATTTGTATTTGTAGCCGGGGGGGCTAATATCCATGGCCCCTCTCTAGGCTATGAATTTCAGCCCGCAGCTGTCTGTGTAGCCTTTCTGGCTATAAGATATAGGGGGACCCTACGTCATTTTTTGGGGGGCTCCCCCTATTTTAATAGCAGTTGCGGGCTGATATTCATAGCAGGCTACAAATATTGTCGCCTGGCCGTCGGCTTTCCCCCTCTGGCACAGAAAATTGCGCGGTAGTCAACGCCGTTTTGTTCCATTTTTTTCTTTAAATTCAATGCTCATTAAGGGTACTTTCACACTTGCGTCAGTACAAGTCCATCGCAATGCGTCGGGCCGACATACCAACGCCCGTTGTGAAATTTGTGCACGACGTGGGCAGCGGATGCAGTTTTTCAATGCATCCGCTGCCCATTCTGAAGTCCGGGGAGGAGGGGGCGAAGTTTCAGTGGTGCATGCGTGGTAGAAAATGGCAGACGCGACCGACAAAAAATTGCTCACTTGAAAGTTTTTTCGTGCCGACGGTCTGCCAAAACATGATGGATCCGTTGCATGACGGACGTGATGTGTGGTCATCTGTCGCGATCTGTCGTTAATACAAGTCTATGGGTAAAAACGCATCCTGCGAGCATATTTGCAGGATCAATTTTTTCTTAAAACAACGGATTACGACCGATTGCTAAAAACGCAAGTGTGAAAGTAGCCTTAGAAACATCGGCCTTTCTATTATATATCTATGGATACATCGATATCGATATATTTATAGATAGATATATCTATAGATACATAGATGTATCTATCCATATATCTGGCTGCTTTCACACATCAGGTTTTTGCCGTCAGACAAAAACGGATCTGTTTTCCCGCCGGATCCATTTTTTCCACCGGTTAAGTTTTTTCCACTGGATCTGTTTTTTCCACCGGATCTGCTTTTTCCCACAGGATCCGTTTTTTCCACCGGATCTGCTTTTTTCACCGGATCCATTTTTTCTGCCGGATCTGTTTTTTCCACCGGATCCGTTTTTTCCACAGGATCTGTTTTTTTCCGCTGGATCCGTTTTTCAGCCGGATCTGTTTTTTTCCACAGGATCTGTTTTTTCTGACGGATCTGTTTTTTTCCACAGGATCCGTTTTTTCCACCAGATCTGTTTTTTCCCATCGGATCCATTTTTTCCACCACATCCGTTTTTTTCCACAGGATCCGCTTTTTTCTGCAGGATCCGTTTTTTCCCCCGGATTCATTTTTTTCTGCCGGATCTGTTTTTTTAAAAAAACAGCATCAAAAAGCTCACCAAAAACCTGCACGAAAACCTGCACCAAAAACTGCATCAAAAAAGCATCAAAAACCACACCAAAAACCTGCATCAAAAACTGCACCAAAAACTGTATAAAAAACACATCAAAAACCACACCAAAAACCTGCATTAAAAGCTGCACCAAAACCTGCATCAAAAACTGCACCAAAAACAGCATCAAAAACCACACCAAAAACCTGCATCAAAAACCGCACCAAAAACACCATCAAAAAAGCATGAAAAGCCACACCAAAAACCTGCATCAAAAACTGCACCAAAAACTGCACCGAAAAGCATCAAAGACCACACCAAAAACCTGCATCAAAAACCACACCAAAATCCTGCATCAAAAACTGCACCAAAAACACCATCAAAAAAGCATCAAAAACCACACCAAAAACCTGCATCAAAAACTGCACCAAAAACTGCACCGAAAAAAGCATCAAAAACCACACCAAAAACCTGCATCAAAAACTGCACCAAAACTGCATCAAAAACAGCATAAAAAACTGCATCAAAAACCACACCAAAAACCTGCATCAAAACTGCACCAAAAACTGCAGCAAAACCTGCATTAAAAAGCTGCACCAAAAACTGCACCAAAACAGCATAAAAAGCATCAAAAACCACACCAAAAACCTGCATCAAAAACTGCACCGAAAACTGCACCAATATCTGCATCAAAAACTGCATCAAAACTGCATCAAAAACCACACCAAAAACCTGCATCAAAAGCAGCACCAAAAACTGCACTAAAACCTGCATCAAAACTGCATCAAAAACCACACCAAAGACCTGCATCAAAAACTGCACCAAAACCTGCATCAAAAACTGCACCAAAAACCTGCATCAAAAACTGCACCAAAAACTGCACTAAAACCTGCATCAAAAACCACACCAAAAACCTGCATCAAAAACTGCACCAAAACCTGCATCAAAACTGCATCAAAAACCACACCAAAAACTGCATCAAAAACAGCATGAAAAAACTGCATCAAAAACCACACCAAAAACCTGCATCAAAACTGCACCAAAAACTGCAGCAAAACATGCATTAAAAAAGCTGCACCAAAAACAGCATAAAAAAGCATCAAAAACCACACCAAAAACCTGCATCAAAAACTGCACCAAAAACTGCACCAATACCTGCATCAAAAACTGCATCAAAACTGCATAAAAAACCACACCAAAAACCTGCATCAAAAACTGCACCAAAAACTGCATTAAACTGCACCAAAAACTGCATAAAAAACGGCATAAGGCTATGTGCACACGTTGCGGTTTTTACCGCAGAACCGCGGCGATTTTGATGCTGCGGGTCTGCAGCAGTTTCCATTGCGTTTACAGTAACCTGTAAACCCTATGGAAACCGCAAACCGCTGTGCACATGCTGCGGGAAAAAACGCGCAGAAACGCAGCGGTTTATAACCCGCAGCATGTCACTTCTTTGTGCAGAATCGCAGCGATTCTGCACCCATAGAGATGCATTGATCCGCTTACTTCCCGCATGGGGCTGTGCCCACCATGCGGGAAGTAAGCGGATAATGTGCGGGTTATACCCGGGGTGGAGGAGAGGAGACTCTCCTCCAGGCCCCGGGAACCATATTTGTGGGTAAAAAAGAGAATTAAAATAAAAAATAATGTTATACTCACCTCTGAAGTCTCAGCGCTGCACGCGGCCGTCCGGTCTGTGTTGCTGTGCGAGCAGGGCCTGCGGTGACGTAGCGGTCACATGACCGTGACGTCACGAAGGTCCTTCTCGCACAGCATCTTTGGAACCAGACCGCCGCCTGCAGCGCCGAGGAGATCGGGACGTCAGAGGGTGAGTATATCATGATTTTATTATTTTTAACATTACTATTGATGCTGCATATTGCTGAATATGCAGCATCAATAGTAGGAGTAAAATCCCGCAGCGGAACCCGCAGGACAAAACGTGATAAATCTGCAGGGATAACCGCAGCGGGTTTGCCCTGCAGATTTATCAAATCCGCTGCGGGAAAACCCGCAGGGACAGGACGCAACGTGTGAACATGGCCTAAAAAACCGCACCAAATGCTGCATCAAAACTGCACCATTTTTTGATGCAGGTTTTGATGCAGCTTTTGATGCAGTTTTTGGTGCGGTTTTTTTAATGCTGTTTTTGATGCAGTTTTTGGTGCAGTTTTGATGCAGTTTTTGGTGCAGTTTTTTATTGCAGGTTTTGATGCAGTTTTTGGTGTGGTTTTTGATGCGGTTTTTGATCCAGTTTTTGAAAATAAATAAATAAACGGAAAATGTGCATGATTTGAATGGAAACATGCATGAAAAAACGGATTAGGAGGCCGGATTCATCATTTAACATCTCAGTTTCATCCGTTTTTTTGCCAGATCCGACGCTGTGCGTTTTTCGCCGGACAGAAAAACCGTTCCTCTGTATGTGTTTTCCGTCCAGCGGAAACAGCTTTTTTGACAGATCCGGCAAAAAACGTGTGGCCATCAGGCGCAATCCGGTGCTAATACAACTCTATGAGAATAAAACGGATCCGGCAGAAAAAAGCGGATCCTGCAAATGTGCTCGCAGGATGCGTTTTTTACCCACAGACTTGTATTATCGTGCAATGGATCCATCGTGTTTTTGGTGGACCATCAGCACGGAAAAACGTTTAAGTGAGTGTTTTTTTGTCTGACACGTCCGCCATGTTCTACCGCGCACGTGCTACTGAAATTCCGCCCCCTCCTCCCCAGACTTCAGAATGGCAGCGGATGCGTTGAAAAACTGCATCCGCTCCCCACATGGTGCACAAATTTCACAACGTGCGTTGGTACATCGGCCCGACGCATAGCGACGGACCCGTACCCACGCAAGTGTGAAAGAGGCCTTAATGAGCGTTGAATTAAAAAAAAAAAAAGGAAAAAATGGCGTGGGCTACCGCGCAATTTTCTGTGCCAGAGGGGGTGAGTCGACGGCCGTGGGCCAATATTTGTAGCCTGCTATGAATATCAGCCTGCCGCTGTCTGCGTAGCCTTTACTGGCTATTAAAATAGGGGGACCCCCCCAAACAATGACGTAGGGTCCCCCTATATCTTATAGCCAGAAAGGCTACACAGACAGCTGCGGGCTGATACTCATAGCCTAGAGAGGGGCCATGGATATTAGCCCCCCCCCCCCCCCCCCGGCTACAAATACCAGTCCGCAGCTGTCCCAGAAATGGCGCAAATTCTGGCACTTAGTCCCTCTCTTCCCACTCCCGTGTAGAGGTGGGATATGGGGTAATTAGGGGTTAATGTCACCTTGCTATTGTAAGGTGACATTAAGCCGGGATAATAACGGAGAGGCGTCAATAAGACGCCTATCCATTATTAATCCAATAGTAATAAAGGGTTAATAAAACACACACACATTAGGAAAAAAGTATTTTAATATTCTTCATTTAACCATACTTACCATACTTCAGCGCCTGCAAAAAACGTTAAATAATAAACCGTATACTACCTGTGCGCCGTAGTCCAATTAATAACGAGTGTCCCACGACGATCTCCCCTAGAGAACAGTGACATCGGGTGATGTCACTGCTCTATAGGACCCTCAGTGACACACTGACAGGAGACAATGGCTCCTGCAGTGCATCACTGAGAGGTTACCTTAGGACAAAGTTTCACTCTATGGCAATTGCTGCGTGGGAAAATTTCTCATACAGCAATGCCAAAAGTGAGACTAGGGACTATTTTTTTTACAACGGCGGAGGAATACAGTGCGGAAGGATACCTTCCTCCCGTCATTGTGTTCCTGGAGTCCCTAGAGAGCGGTCGCAACAGCTGATGCTGCCGTTCTCTACGGGAGCTCGTCGTGGGACAGTTGTGGATTTCTGTGGACAGGGAGTATGTTGGTTGTTTGTTATTTTAATCTTTTTTTAGCGATGACACTGGCTTCGGGGAACAAAGTGACAAGTAATGGTGGGTATGAACTCTATGTTTGATGTACTGTATGTCTATATGTATGTATTGTATGTAATGTATGAATGTATTGTATGTAGCATGTATATAGTATGTATGTAGTATGTATGTAGCATGTATGTAGCATATATGTAGCATATATGTAGCATGTATACATATATGTAGCATGTATGTAGCATGTGTGTGGCATGTATGTATCATGTATGTAGTATGTATGTAGTATGTATGTAATATGTTGCATGTATGTAGCATGTATGTAGCATGTATGTATGTAGTATGTATCATGTATGTAGCATGTATGTAGCATGTATGTAGTATGTATGTAGTAAGTATGTAGTATTTTTTTTTTACATTCAACACATTAGCCGGATGATGGGACTACTACTCTCCCATCATTAACTAATGTGTCAATCACTGTCACTGTTGCAGGCATCGTCGGACGATGCCTGCACAGACCCCCGGCAGCCCGCAGAGAGCCCCGGCAAGCCCGCAGAGAGCCCCGGCAAGCCCGCACAGAGCCCCCGGAAGCCGCACAGAGCCCCGGCAAGCCCACACAGAGCCCAGGCAAGCCCACACAGAGCCCCCGCTAGCCGCACAGAGCCCCCGCAAGCCCGCACAGAGCCCCTGCAAGCCGCACAGAGCCCCGGCAAGCCCGCACAGAGCCCCCGCAAGTCGCACAGAGCCCCAGCAAGCCCGCACAGAGCCCCCACAAGCCACTCAGAGCCTCGGCAAGCCCGCACACAGCCCCAGCAAGCCCGCACAGAGCCCCCACAAGTCGCACAGAGCCCCGGCAAGCCCGCACAGAGCCCCGGCAAGCCGCACATAGCCCCGGCAAGCCCGCACAGAGCCCCCACAAGCCCGCAAAGAGCCCCGGCAAGCCGCACAGAGCCCCGGCAAGCCCGCACAGAGCCCCTGCAAGCCCGCACAAAGCCCCAGTAAGCCCACACAGAGCCCCGGCAAGTCCGCATAGAGCCCCTGCAAGCCGCGCAGAGCCCCAGCAAGCCCGCACAGAGCCCCGGCAGCCCACACAGAGCCCCCGCAAGCCGCACAGATTCCCGGCAAGCCACACAGAGCCCCAGCAAGCCTGCACAGAGCCCCAGCAAGCCATACAGAGCCCCGGCAAGCCTGCACAGAGCCCAGGCAAGCCCGCACAGAGCCCCCGCAAGCTGCACAGAGCCCCGGCAAGCCCGTACAGTGCCCTGGCAAGCCCACACAGAGCCCCCACAAGCCGCACAGAGCCCCCGCAAGCCACACAGAGCGCCGGCAAGCCTGCACACAGCCCCGGCGAGCCCGCACAGAGCTCCGGCAAGCCTGCACAGAGCCCCCACAAGCTGCACAGAGCCCCGGCAATCCCGCACAGAACCCTGGCAACCCCGCACAGAGACCCCGCATGCCACACAGTGCCCCAGCAGGCACGCACAGACCCCGCCCACACACACATGCAGTCTCTGCCCACACTCCATTATAGTGCCTCATTGCACTATGGGAACTTCCGAAATCCGATATCGCAAAAATATCAGAACTCGGTATCGGAATTCCGATACAGTGAATATCGGCTGATACCCAATATTTGCAGTATCGGCATGCTCAACACTGGTAATAACATGATGTACAGTAAAAATGATATTGGAGTATACTCCTTTTATGTCCCAAAAAGAAAGATGAATTCTAGGAGAGATACTTTTATTGGCTAACCAGAAAAATTATATTTGCAAGAACACAGAGCACAAAGGCTCATTCATTAGGCACTACAAATGAAAGATTGGGTTAAGAGCACAATATTTAAGAGGTGTTACAATGAGACATTTGTGCATAGGTTGGATTGGGTAATACCTCTTAAAGTTAAGCCTAGGTTCTAAAATTAAGATTTTTGCTACAAATGGAGAGGTGGTGAGAGTGATCGTTTAGGAGTTTGAGGCCGGGGACACACACAACGTATAAAAAAACGGTCTGTTTTTGACGGACGAGAATCGCACAAATGTTCCCAAAACAGTGATCCGTGTGCAGTGCGAGGATGCGATTTTCTCGCATCAAATGATCCGTGTGACATCCGTGTGACATCCGTATGGCATCCGTATGGTGAGATTTTCTCACACACTTGCAAAATGAGCAAATAATGGCTGAGCCATTCCTGTCACCTGCCCAATGCCTGAGAATTTCTCGCAAGTCACACTGATGGTCCGTGTGCTGTGCTATTTTTTCTCACCCCCATAGACTTTCATTGGAGATTCTCGGCCGAGAAACGCTGACAATCGCAGCATGCTGCGATTTCACTCGGATCCTGAATACGGCCGAGAAAATATCGGATGATGGGAGCTGCCCCATAGATTAACATTGGGACGAGTGCTATGCGATTTTTTATCGCATTGCACTCGTCCGTATTATGGTCTAGTGTGACCCCGGCCTAATAATCAGTCTGGTGGAGGTTTGAAAGTGTATCTGTGAAACTGGACTAACTTTGGTAATAAACACTGGTAGTTGCATGGAAGTCAGAAGTACCAGGAGATATTTAGGCACCTGGCTGGAGCTCAAGCTAATTGAAAAATGAAGCAAATCCTGACAAGCACATGGTTGCTGAAAGAAATGTTATCTCAATAATCAGACAGAACACGATTACCTAAGCCGGCCTTAAAAGGCCTTGGATGATGATGATGTCAGAGGTATTTGATGGGTTACATATTAACCTGATATGGACTAGCACAAAAACAACCTGCCATTGGGGAAGAAAATAAGACCCAAAGCCTGAGGAGGGACAGACATTCTGAGGATTATGAACAATGGTAGTTAATCTATTATTACTAGAAAAAAAATCAGCCCAACATGTTTTATAGAAAACAAAAACTCCACAACTTGTAACGTCTTGCCACATAAATGTAAATGTGGGTGCAGGAAACAACAGCTCCACTGAAAGGAAATCAGTTCAAGTATTCTAAAATAAGAGCGACAGCATTATTGGAACATACAGTTTAATAATAAGACCAAAAATACTAGGGTACGTATACTTATGCAATAATGATGCCTAATAGATTTAAATATAACAATATTTAAGTACTATTCATAATAATATGCCACAATGTCTTTATTGATTTTTAAAACTCGTCTAATAAATCACCACTAATATAAAATGAGTAGATTTCACCATGCCTGGGATAGTAAGTATGTAATTGGAATATCACCACTATTATAAAAAATATCACAAATACTTGCACATTACTGACCTTGCAAGTCTATGAGCTTCTTAAGGCTACTTTCACACTTCCGTCTTTTAGAATCAGTCACAATCTGTCAAAGTGTTGAAAAGACGGATCCTATGCAGATTGTAAAAAACGGATGCACTGGATCCTGTTTTTTGACGGATGAGTCGATGCAGCAGCTGCAGGAAAAATGGGTTAAATTAAAGGAATAGAAATCCATCCAGGCATGCTCAGTGTAAAAAAACGGAATCTGTTGCTGGATTCTGTCATTTGACGGACAGCAACGGATCCTGTCCCCATAGGCTTCCATTCTAGCCAACGACGAATGCCACAGGATCCGTCGCTGTACGTTTTTTCGACGCAGACAAAACACATTACATTGAATGTTTTTTCCAGACGATGGTCCGCCAAAACACGACAGATCCGTCGCACGACGGATGCGACGTGTGGCCATCCATCGTGATCCGTCGCTAATACAAGTCTAAGGGGAAAAAACGGATCCTGTGGGCACATTTTCAGGATCAGTTTTTTTCCCAAAACGACGCATTGCAACGGATCTGAAAAGACGGAAGTGTGAAAGTAGACTAAATGATAAGTATCCTTGCATCAATAGGGGCCACTCTCTTGAAGAAAAAAAGCTTTCTTCTGCACAGGCCATATGCAGATACCAGATAATTAGAACAAATACCAGTCTTAAGCTTTAGTCACACTAAACGACTTACTAACGATCACGACCAGCGATACGACCTGGCCGTGATCGTTGGTAAGTCGTTGTGTGGTCGCTGGGGAGCTCTCTCCAGCGACCAACGATCAGGGGAACGACTTCGGCATCATTGAAACTGTCTGCAACGATGCCGAAGTCCCCCTGCAGCACCCGGGTAACCAGGGTAAACATTGACGGTCTGCCAAAACACGATGGATTCGTTGCATGACGGACGTGATGTGTGGTCATCTGTCGCGATCTGTCATTAATACAAGTCTATGGGTAAAAATGCATCCTGCGAGCATATTTGCAGGATCAATTTTTTTTAAAACAACGGATTACGACCGATTGCTAAAAACGCAAGTGTGAAAGTAGCCTTAGAAACATCGGCCTTTCTATTATATATCTATGGATACATCGATATCGATATATTTATAGATAGATATATCTATAGATACATAGATGTATCTATCCATATATCTGGCTGCTTTCACACATCAGGTTTTTGCCGTCAGGCAAAAACGGATCTGTTTTCCCGCCGGATCCGTTTTTTCCACCGGTTAAGTTTTTTCCACTGGATCTGTTTTTTCCACCGGATCCGCTTTTTCCCACAGGATCCGTTTTTTCCACAGGATCTGCTTTTTCCACCGGATCCATTTTTTCTGCCGGATCTGTTTTTTCCACCGGATCCGTTTTTTCCACAGGATCTGTTTTTTTCCGCTGGATCCGTTTTTCAGCCGGATCTGTTTTTTTCTACAGGATCTGTTTTTTTCTGACGGATCTGTTTTTTTCCACAGGATCCGTTTTTTCCACCAGATCTGTTTTTTTCCATCGGATCCATTTTTTCCACCGCATCCGTTTTTTTCCACAGGATCCGCTTTTTTCTGCAGGATCCGTTTTTTCCCCCGGATTCATTTTTTTCTGCCGGATCTGTTTTTTTTTAAAAAAACAGCATCAAAAAGCTCACCAAAAACCTGCACCAAAACCTGCACCAAAAACTGCATCAAAAAAGCATCAAAAACCACACCAAAAACCTGCATCAAAAACTGCACCAAAAACTGTATAAAAAACACATCAAAAACCACACCAAAAACCTGCATTAAAAGCTGCACCAAAACCTGCATCAAAAACTGCACCAAAAACAGCATCAAAAAACACACCAAAAACCTGCATCAAAAACCGCACCAAAAACACCATCAAAAAAGCATCAAAAACCACACCAAAAACCTGCATCAAAAACTGCACCAAAAACTGCACCGAAAAGCATCAAAAACCACACCAAAAACCTGCATCAAAAACCTGCATCAAAAACCGCACCAAAAACACCATCAAAAAGGCATCAAAAACCACACCAAAAACCTGCATCAAAAACTGCACCAAAAACTGCACTGAAAAGCATCAAAAACCACACCAAAAACCTGCATCAAAAACTGCACCAAAACTGCATCAAAAACAGCATAAAAAACTGCATCAAAAACCACACCAAAAACCTGCATCAAAACTGCACCAAAAACTGCAGCAAAACCTGCATTAAAAAGCTGCACCAAAAACTGCACCAAAACAGCATAAAAAAGCATCAAAAACCACACCAAAAACCTGCATCAAAAAATGCACCAAAAACTGCACCAATATCTGCATCAAAAACTGCATCAAAACTGCATCAAAAACCACACCAAAAACCTGCATCAAAAGCAGCACCAAAAACTGCACTAAAACCTGCATCAAAACTGCATCAAAAACCACACCAAAAACCTGCATCAAAAACTGCACCAAAACCTGCATCAAAAACTGCACCAAAAACCTGCATCAAAAACTGCACTAAAACCTGCATCAAAACTGCATCAAAAACCACACCAAAAACCTGCATCAAAAACTGCACCAAAACCTGCATCAAAAACTGCACCAAAAAATGCATCAAAAACAGCATAAAGAAACTGCATCAAAAGCCACACCAAAAACCTGCATCAAAACTGCACCAAAAACTGCAGAAAAACATGCATTAAAAAAGCTGCACCAAAAACCTGCACCAAAAACAGCATAAAAAAGCATCAAAAACCACACCAGAAACCAGCATCAAAAACTGCACCAAAAACTGCACCAATACCTGCATCAAAAACTGCATCAAAACTGCATAAAAAACCACACCAAAAACCTGCATCAAAAACTGCACCAAAAACTGCACTAAAACCTGCATCAAAACTGCATCAAAAACCACACCAAAAACCTGCATCAAAAACTGCACCAAAAACTGCATCAAAACTGCACCAAACTGCATCAAAAACGGCATAAGGCTATGTGCACACGTTGCGGTTTTTACCGCAGAACCGCAGAGATTTTGATGCTGCGGGTCTGCAGCAGTTTCCATTGCGTTTACAGTAACCTGTAAACCCTATGGAAACCGCAAACCGCTGTGCACATGCTGCGGGAAAAAACGCGCAGAAACGCAGCGGTTTATAACCCGCAGCATGTCACTTCTTTGTGCAGAATCGCAGCGATTCTACACCCATAGAAATGCATTGATCCGCTTACTTCCCGCATGGGGCTGTGCCCACCATGCGGGAAGTAAGCGGATAATGTGCGGGTTATACCCGGGGTGGAGGAGAGGAGACTCTCCTCCAGGCCCCGGGAACCATATTTGTGGGTAAAAAAAAGAATTAAAATAAAAAATAATGTTATACTCACCTCTGAAGTCTCAGTGCTGCACGCGGCCGTCCGGTCTGTGTTGCTGTGCGAGCAGGGCCTGCGGTGACGTCGCGGTCACATGACCGTGATGTCACGAAGGTCCTTCTCGCACAGCATCTTTGGAACCGGACCGCCGTCTGCAGCGCCGAGGAGATCGGGACGTCAGAGGGTGAGTATATCATGATTTTATTATTTTTAACATTACTATTGATGCTACATATTGCTGAATATGCAGCATCAATAGTAGGAGTAAAATCCCGCAGCGGAACCCGCAGGACAAAACGTGATAAATCTGCAGGGATAACCGCAGCGGGTTTGCCCTGCAGATTTATCAAATCCGCTGTGGGAAAACCCGCAGGGACAGGACGCAACGTGTGAACATGGCCTAAAAAACCGCACCAAAAGCTGCATCAAAACTGCACCATTTTTTGATGCAGGTTTTGATGCAGCTTTTGGTGCAGTTTTTGGTGCGGTTTTTTTAATGCTGTTTTTGATGCAGTTTTTGGTGCAGTTTTAACCCTGTGGATGCCGGGGGACGTGACAGACATCAGAATGTGAGTATGTACTGTTTTTTTTTTTTTACTTTTACAATGGTAACCAGGGTAAATATCGGGTTACTAAGCGCGGCCCTACGCTTAGTAACCCGATATTTACCCTGGTTACAAGTGAACACATCGCTGGATCGGCATCACACACGCCAATTCAGCGATGACAGCAGGTGATCAGCGACCAAAAAATGGTCCTGATCATTCCCCAATGACCAACGATCTCCCAGCAGGGGCCTGATCATTGGTCGCTGTCACACATAACGAGATCGTTAGCGGGATCGTTGCTACATCACCAAAAGCGTGACGTTGCAACGATTTTGTTAATGATATCATTATGTGTGACTCCAGCTTTAGAGATAGCCAATTAAACTACCTACCTAGAGTTGACAATACTTTCTGGTCTGGTTACTCTTGTTTCTGATTAGAGATGAGCCAAAATTGTTCGGAAAATGGTCGCCAATCTCAAATTTGACATGGTTTCTGGAGCATTTTTCCTCAAAGTCAGCAAAATTCAGTCGCAGTTTGGTGAGTTATCACATTTCCACTAATGATTTTGCTAGGACTTCGGCTTGGATATTGGTTTTATATGATGTGCGGGGCGGACATGTTTTATCAGGGGAGGGGGTGTGTATAGAGCAGAGGAGGGTCGAAGTGCAATTTTTTTTAATAAATAAATGTATGTACATTCCGGCAGCCAATCAGGGTACAGAATCCATTCACAATGTCTTAACACAAGAGCTTCAGTCATTGGCTGCCAAAGTCACATGTTCCTTTTCATATAAAGAAACAGACATGTTGCATTGCTGGCACCATTTTCTCAGTGTAACAGTGCAGAGAAGCCACTCCTGCTGCTGCAAGTTTTCATATAGTCCCAATTATCATCCAGTGGTATAATCCAACCAATATTATTCTTACAGCAATTCGGATTAAAATTCAACTTTTAATATAAATATCCATAAATGGATCACAAAATAATCTTCACCACAAAGTGCAAGGTGCATAAGACATACAACACTAAAACATTAATGGACAAACAGTAGAGTGCATATAATCAATGGGGTACTATGGTTTACAAATATTAAGGGATAACAAACTACATGCCAAACAAGACAAATGTGTTTTTGCCTTCCAGGAGATACAGTTTCTGATGTACTTGTTGTCATCTTCAGGTTTTTGGATTTTTTTTAAAGAAAACAAAAAGGAGTGCTGACTTCAAAATATAACACATATAAATTCATTTGTTGAAAACAATACAGGACAATACAAAATCAATAGTAAAACAGAGGTGAGCAAGGCAAGATTCCGTAGAGGGTCCGAGCTGTCCTTGATTGGGACTATCCCGAGAACATGAAGTCTCTACAACATTTTCTGGGCTTTAATAATTTTTACCGGAAATTCATCCAATATTATTCTGCAGTTGTAAAACCCCTTACTGGCATGACAAGGAAGGGATCTAATTTTCCAAATGGTCAGATGCCCCCTGCTGGCTTTTTCCTCCCTAAAGTACTGTTTTGCCACAGATCCCATACTGAGTCAACCCAATGTTTCACAACCCTTTGTTGTGAAGGTTGATGCATCGGAGGTGGGGGCTGAGGCTGTGTTGTCTCAAGGTCCGTCCCCAGGTAAATGACATCCATGCGCTTTCTTTTCTAAGAAAATGTCTTTGGCTGAAAGAAATTATGATGTGGGCAATATGGAATTTGGGGCGACTAAATTGGCATTTGAAGATGGCAACATTGGCTGGAGGGGGCTGTCCAACCCATTACTGTAATAAGTGACCATAAGAACCTCTCATATCTTTAATTGGCTAGACGTCTCAACCCCAGGCAAGCTAGATGTTCCCTATTTTTTACTAGGCTCAATTTTGTTATCACTTTCCGCGCAGGGGTCAAAAATGTCAATGCTGATGCTTTGTCCCGGAGCTTCCTTTGTGGTGGTGACCATGAGAACCCTGCCCCTATTTGCAGAAGGGGTAGTCATTTTGGCATTGCACCCCAATATTAGTCCTAATGATTTTTAAGTGGAAATCTGGCCTTCTGATTTGTCTCTGAAGCATCGTTTTATCACAATCGATTAAGAGCAGCTAATTGGGCCTTGTGGCTGCACTCTACTATTCGGCCTAAAGATTTTTAAGTGGAAACATGGCCTTAAGATTTGTCTCTGAAACACAGTTTTATCACAAATGATTTGAAGTAGCTAAATGGAACTCTTGGCGGCATCACAATATTAGGCCTAACGATTTTTAAGTGAAAACCTGGCCTTCTGATTTGTCACTGAAACACAGTTTTACCACAAATGATTTAGAGTAGCTAATTGGGTCTTGTGGCTGCACCACTAAATTAGAATTAACGATTTTTAAGTGGAAATCTGGACTTCTAATTTGTCTCTGAAACACAGTTTTATCACAAATGATTTGAAGTGACTAATTGGGCCTTGTGACTGCACCACAATATTAGGCCTAACGATTTTTAAGTGGAAATCTGGCTTTCTGATTTGTCACTGAAACACAGTTTTATCACAAGTGATTTGGAGTAGCTAATTGGGCCTCGTGGCTGCACCACTAAATTAGAATTAACAATTTTTAAGTGGAAATCTGGACTAATTGGGCCTTGTGACTGCACCACAATATTAGGCCTAATGATTTTTAAGTGGAAATCTGGCCTTCTGATTCGCCACTCAAAAACAGTTTTTATCACAAATGATTCGGAGTAGCTAATTGGGCCTCGTGTCTGCACCACTATATTAGGCCTAGCAATTTTTGAGTGAAAATCTGGCCCTCTGTTTTTTCTTTTGATCACAGTTTTATCACAAATGATTTGGAGTAGCTAGTTGAGACTCATGGCTGCACCCTAATATTAGGCCTAATGATTTTTAAATGGAAATCTGGCCTTCAAATTGGTTGTGATAAAACTGCGTTTTAAAGACAAATCAGAAGGCCAGATTTCCACTTAAAAATCATTAGGCTTAATATTGGGGTGCAGCCTGGGGGGCCAATTACCTGCTCCAAATCTTTTTTGATAAAACTGTATTTTAGTGGGAAATCAGAAGGCAAGAAAATAACTTAAAAATCATTAGGCCCAATATTGGTGTAGCAACCCTGCTGGCATCACTGCATGGCCTCCCATCCCCCACCTGCATTACACTCAAACTCACTTCACTGGGCCTTGTTGTGACTTCTCTCTGCTGCCAGCTCCATGCTGTGTGCCAATTGTCTGCTGCTTGCTCTGTGCATGCTCGATCTGTGTGTATAGGGGGGTGGCGCCAGCAACTCCTGTGTCTTATTGAGTCTGTGTGCACCTTGCTAAGGTGTTCCTGGCCAATTGCCATGAGGCTTCTTGTATTTAAGAGATCCCCACCCATTGGTGGGGGCCTGTGCAACTTACTCCCTCAGTCAGTTCTTAGCTGCTGAGGTGCCAGGCCCTGTCTCTGTTACTCTTATGTCCGCCTCCCAGGGGGGCGTTGTACCCTGGTCTGTGTCCTGTGTTTGCCATCCAGTGAGGCTTCGTACCCTGGCCTATGTCCGCCTCACAGAGGGGCATCGTACCCTGGCTTGTGTCCATGTCTCTGAGCCTTGTCCTGTTCCTGACTTTGTCTTAGCCTAGTTCTGTTCCTGTGTCCGTTTATATCCCTGCCTTGGTTTCCTTTCCCTGCTGTGCGTACTCTGTGTCTTGCTTTGCTCTGGTTTTGGCTCTGCTCTCTGTGACCTTGCTTTGCTCCTTGCTCTGCATTCTGTGACCTTGCTCTGCTCTCTGTGGTTTTGCTCTGGGCTCTGCACTCTGTGTCTTGCTCTGCACTCTGACTTTGCTCTGCTCTCAGCTCTGTACTCTGACTTTGTTCTGCTCTCAGCTCTGCACTCTGTGGCTTTGCTCTCCGCTCTGCTCTCTGTAACTTTGCTCTGCACTCTGACCTTGCTCTGCACTCTGTGGCTCTGCTCTTTGGCTCCGCTCCTTGCGGTTCTACCTGGCTCCGCTCCTTGTGGTTCTACGTCTCTTGCTCTTGGCTCCACCTCCTGCATTTCTGCAATTGGCTCCGCCTCCTGTGTTTCTGACCATGGCTCCGCCTCCTGCTCTTGGCTACGCCTCCTGCATTTCTGCACGTGGCTCCGCTCCTTGCGGTTCTACGTCTCTTGCTCCTTGCTCTGCCTCCTGCGTCTCTGTTCTTGGCTCTAGCTCCTGTGCTTTCACTCTGCATCTGCTCTTGTGGTCTTTCTCTACCTATTCTTAAGTCCTCCTGTCTGAACAGGTTCTTACCTGTTTTACATACCTGCCTGCAGACCGGTCCCTACCGGTTCTTCCAGTGTACCAGTCTTGTCTGCCTGTTCTGCCAGAGAGCCGGCCATACCTGCCTGCCTACCAGATAGCCAGCCGTACCTGCCTGCCTACCAGAGAGCCAGCCGTGTCCGCCTGCCTGCGAGTGCCTCTGTTGTACCAGTCCGCCTGCCTGTGTCCCAGCCGTGCCCAACTGTCTGCCAGAGTGCCAGCTGTGCCCGCTTGCCTCTCTATGTTCTGTTCTCTGGTGGGATCAGCAGCCACAGCCAGACACTACCCCGGAGTAACACCTGGTAGCTGCCTGCCGCACAAGTCTGACCTCACCATCAGAGGCTCCAGCGAATACCAAGGAAGCTACTTAGTTACGCCCCTTCCAGGGAAGTCTGGTCTGTGGTCCAGTGGGGCCACACCCCTGCACGCCCGCGCCAACCAGTCTAGGGCGTGAGCGTGACAATTGGGGTACAGCCATGAGGCCCAATTAGCTACTCCAAATCGTTTGTGATTAAACTGTGTTTCAGAGACAAATGAGGATTAGCTAATTGGGCCACGTGGCTGCACCCCAATGTTAGGGGCCTCCAGAAACTGCCACACAGTTTTTGCACAATCTATTTTGATGCTGGAAGATTGATGTCACCCAAGACAGGATCCTAACTATTTAACTGGCAAGTTCACATTTCAGCAGCAGCACTACCGCAGGATCAACCTCTCTGCACTATGACACTAAGACAATGGTGCCAGCAAAACAAAATGTCCACTTTTTATATGACCAGGGACATGTGACTTCGACAGCCAATCACAGAAGACCTTGTGTCATGATGGTTTCTGCACCCTGATTGGCTGCGGGAATCAACACATAAAGTTAAGGGAAAAAAAATAAAGGAATGCACCCTTCTCTAACCTCTCCACATACTCCTCTAACCTCTCCACACCTCCTGTCTTCATCAAACACATCCCCCCTGTTCTCCCCACTCATCATACAGCACTACTATTTGAGCCAAAGTAATGACAAAAGCATTAGTGGTAAAGTGATAATTTACCGAACTGTGATCGAATTTTGTCGACCTTGAGTAAAAATGCTTGTGAAAGCAAATACGAATCTGAATGTGCTACATTTGTGCCAAATTCAAAATTGGCTATAACTTTCCAAACATGTTTGCTCATCTCTAGAGGCCAGCACTGATTGCGAGTCTGCAGTTTTCAGGGGCGACAAGAGTTGCCTAGCCTGGGACTCTTTCGAGACAACAAAAGGATGACCCAGCTCAAAATATCTGCCATTTTGCAAGAAACGACTCAGTAGAGGCAAAAATTGCAATAATTTGAGTAATATACTGTATGCATGAATCGGCACATGCAAGATCAACATAGTAACATAGTAACATAGTAACATAGTTAGTAAGGCCGAAAAAAGACATTTGTCCATCCAGTTCAGCCTATATTCCATCATAATAAATCCCCAGATCCACGTCCTTCTACAGAACCTAATAGAAGGATGTAGATCTGAGGATTTATTATGCTTTAGTCTGAGAATCACACTGCGCTAAAATGTGGACTAGTTGGCCTCAACAACCAATTGCAGTCGCATCAGCTGCATCTGCTGCTTCTTTCTCCTCCATTTCCATGGCAAGTGTTCTCACACAGCTCTCAGCAGCAGAACCTCCACTTGTTTACCCGCTACAGTTGGGGTGAGTGAGAGCCTGTCAGCTGTTACAGAAGTGAAGATGCCTGCTATTTTGGTTTCACCGAGCACGCCACATCTTTCGCAATCCACCATAATATCTCTGCCTGCACCTCACTCACAGTCCAGCAGTTTGTCCTGTTCATCCTATTCCACCCTCTTTCAGCACAGTAGCCAACCCTCGGTCTTGCAGCTGTGGTCACATAAAAAATGTTTCCTCCTACACATGCCAAAGTTAAAAGCTTGTACTCCACCATCTCCAATCTGTTGGCCACAGAAATGCTTCCTTTCTACCTGATGGATATAGATTGCTTCCAAAAGATGATGGCCGTCGCAGTCCCACAGTACAAGCTGCCCAGTCGTCATGACTGCACTAAGAAATCTGTGCCTGCGCTACACCAGCATGTCACAGACAACATGTTCCCTGAAAAAGTCTACATCTGTCTTAGTGCGTTTCACCACTGACACCTGGATAAGCAAACAAGGGCAGACAAGGGCAGGAGCGTTACATCTCATTTGCTGGGCACTGGGTGGCTGTGGGGGCAGGTGGTCTAGAGGCTGCTCCACAAGTCTTGGAATCTCCAAGGCTTGTGGGACAAACCTCTGTATCTAATATTTCCTCCACTGATTTTGGCTCCTACACCTCTTCTATAGCCTACACCTTTGCCCTTAACCTCTTCAGTACTGCACAGCCAGGGCTCACTGCAATCAGGCAGTACATAAATGAATATGCCCTGGAGATCGCAGTCACACCGCTCAAGAGTTGTGGACAGCTATCCAGTCCAAATTTGAGCAATGGCTGTCTCGACATGTAGCCAGGGAATGCCATATGAAATAATGCCACGCCAGGGCAACCTTACACATGTGCCTTGCATGGCTCACATTCTCAACCTGCCACTATCCCAATCTTTTGGATGCGCTGCAGTAAGCACAGTTGTTGTATGTTCACTTCCAACGATCGCACTCCACAGGTCATCGACTTGCATTGCAACAAAGGTCTTTTGGTCAACCGTTTAACCATTTGATTTGTGATGTGCTGACAAAGTGGAATTGCACTCTGCAAATGTTGCAGCAACTGTGGCAGCAGCGACAAGCCCTGATGCAGTATGTCCTTTTGCATAGCCTGGACCAACAGTATGGCTGTGGTGGAAATCGCTCTTGTAGAGTGGGCACAAATGAAGGACCTCTGCATCCTTCTGCAGTTTCAAATTGGCTACTAAGATGGTTATTGCTGATGATGCCATCATCAGCATCACTATTCCAGGAATCTACATGCTAAAGTACACTTTGAATAGTCTGTGGGAAGAGGTGGTGGTCTCAGAGGAACAGGTAGAAATAGAGGAGGATGCGGAATGGATAACAATAACTCTAAGTTCCGGACTATCATCACACAGGCAGGTGCCATGGAAGAGTGCATTAAAGCAATCAATGGGAGCTCATGGTACCATACAAACTGTTAGTGAAGGTGCAGGAGCCGAGGTATAAATAGAGGAGCAAAACAGAAAAGAAAAGCCAGCTCACCAGTCCTCAGAAGAAGCACGGAACTCAATCTTGATAGTGAAGTCCATGAAAAAAGCAAATGTTCCAGCTTCATATGGATAAAATGCAAACTTTTTAATTCAAAAATTTAAAAGATACATGCTCCTCGGATCCCACCATGACCCCGTGAGGAAAGTGACGCGTTTCAACTGCTGCCGCAGTCTTTATCCAGGCTAATCTATCCTAAAACACACACCGGCATATAAGGTACCAATTACCAATCAGAGAGATCCGTACTGATCACATGGTCAGAAGGTCCTAAATATCCGGTAGTAACATTACAGAAAATAGAATAAATAGGAAAGAATTTGTGAAAAAATTAATAACATCAACATAATTCAGTACATAACGAAACCAACAAAATTTTTCAGAATGTTACAAATGCTGCAATAAAAGGCAGATATTAATAGTGAAACATTATTTTGTTTCTACAATTTAAGCCATCAGGAAAACATGTGCCCAGAATGAAAAAAAGAAGTCTATGAGTGTCCCCACCTCGGTAGGGTTTCTTGATTTTCTCCAAACCCACAACACGAAAGGATGAAATATCCCATGAGTGATGATCAATAAAATGTTTGGCAGCAGAAGAAATTTTACGATTGTTATTTCTTGTGTTGGAGATGTCGTGAAAATGTTCCGTAATGCGTTTTTTTAGTTTACGAATGGTGCAACCTATATACGATTTATTACATGTGATACAATCAATTTTGTATATAACACAACGAGTGTTACAATTAATAAATTATTGTATACAGAATGAATTTGTGTTATTATCGTTATAAAATAGTTTGGTTGCAATCATATGTCTGCATGTGGAACAATTGGTTGTATTACACTTAAAACTGCTTTTGCATTTTAACCATCTTGTTTGTGGTGTGTACGATGTGAAAATACTGGGTGAGAGAATGTTGCCTAGGGTGGGAGATTTTCTGGCAACAATATTGCAACCATTTTGTAAGATTAAATACAGATACCACTGATGCATATTAATGCAAACCAGATACAGGGAAATTCCCTATCATGGACATAAACAAATACAGGGTAAACTCCACTACTAGATTAATCATACAAGCAAACCACAGAGTATAAAGACACCCAGAAGTAAAAATTGTAACAACTTTATTCAATCTCATAATTACACAAGGTTACATAAAATGACAGACTCGACATACAGCGTACACATATAGTTCATGTACGGTGGACAGGAACCGCTGCATATAACACCCTAGGTACAGACAATGCATAAACCGAAAGCAACCAGGAATATGTCAGTCTTAAAACTTCCTCTCTTATCTCTCATCAAAGTGCATAGTGCAGACTGCACATGCCCGGTAAAGCTACATAAAGCTGTATCAGTAAAATCCAACCCAGTTCAGATATATAAACGGTACTATGCCTGTCTTACCCACACTGCTAGGTGCCAGCGTCCGTCCGGCGGCCCCGACGCGCGTTTCGCGTTGGCTTCCTCGGGGGGTTGTGTTTGTGCTAGGGGTGGTATTTAAGGGAATGATGCCAGCTGAGACAGCAATGATGCGCCATAATTGGCGCATGCGCACCGCCAAGCGTGAAGTCACCGCTACATCATCCCCGGCATTTCCGGCGCCAGAAGCAGGAGGAGGGAAATCCCTCAAGACGTCATATCCTGCTTCGGCGCTTCTGGATGGCGGGAAGGATGATTGGCAAACCTCAATGTGGCGCGCATGCGCGCATGCACTAGCGGCCATTTCTACTAATGGCAGATACGTGGGCAGCAGGTATACATTAATAATGCTACAATACTGAAGCACAACGTTAAACAAAAAAACTACGACATGGATACCCAGTATATGTGGGGGTGAATAATAAGAACGTAATTCCGAAGTGCCCCATATTCCTAAAAAAAGGCGTCTCCGCCTATTGTTTCCCTACCAATGTAGAAAATAACTACCTCTCGTGCCTATAAGCTAATCTTGTAATAAAATATACCAAAAGCGTGTGTGCATAAAAATGCAGAATATTATACATGAGACAAAAGCGGCAAAGCTTAAATATACATCCAGTGTTTCTGCCATTAGATAATAAATACTAATATTCAAATATACAATATATTAATACAAAAAGTGAAAATATATAATAAACATATGTGAAATATATATATGTTTAGAAAAATACAAAAAATACAAAAAATAATACAAAAAAGTATACAAATCCTAACAACATATTACTGCTGCCACATATACATAAATGCATTCTACTTTCTACTGCATATATTTAATGGCATAGAAAACCGCTAGACAGATTCTTCTCCAATCTTTTTCTTTTGTCAGGAGACGCCGCTGTCCAGATGTCCAGATATCTTCATACAACCCCAAAATAACAAACAATGATGGAATGACTACGTGTGATACAGGCACTATAAAAAACATAAAACACACACAATTAAAATCCAGACAAGGGATATCTTAACGAACCCGATATCTTTCAATCTATAAAAATGGAGCAAAACTAAGTTGTTCGTTTAGGCCATGTGGGGCCAGAGTGCCCAACACCGTAATCCAACGGCACTCTAATTGTGCGAGTTTTTTCTTCGAGTCACCGCCTCTTATTCCACTCCTGACATGATCTATTCCAAAGACACTCAGATCTTTAGGATTACATTTATGGTGCTGTGTGAAATGTCTAGGAATCATCTTGAGGGACACAATATCCGTCGCCTCTTTTGCTGCCATGATGTCTCTAATATGTTCACGGGTTCTGATCCTCAACTCACGTGAGGTCAGTCCCACATATGATAGACCACATGTACATCTTGCCATGTAAACGACATAAGTGGTACTACAGGAGATGTAGTCCGTAATTTTAAATTCTTTTTTCCCGTCGGCAGAGGCAAAGGATAGTGTCCTCACATGATTCCGACACGCCAGGCAGTCACCACATGGGAAGAAACCCCACTTTTTCTTCCCACCTCCAAATATCGATGGATTTTTAGTAATGTAATGACTCTTGACCAACATATCTCTCAGATTTTTTTATCTTCTTGCTGTCATCAGGGGTTCGTCTGAGAGATACTTGGCCAAGGTGGGTTCGGTCTTCAGAATAGGCCAATGTCTCCTCAGAATACTTCTCATTGTTCCCCATTGATGATTAAATGTAGAGATATATCGGATTTTCTCATCCTCTTTTTTCTTCATTTTGAGTGGCTGTGACAGTAGGTCACATCTTTTCTGGTTTTTGGCCCGAGAGTACCCACGTTTTATACTTCTATTGCTGTATCCACATGATTGAAATCTCTCCCCAAGGTCCACAGATTGCCTCGTAAATGCCTCCTCCGAAGAACATATCCTCCTCATCCTTAAGAACTGTCCTATTGGAATCGCCCCTATAGTGGAGCTATTATGGAATGAGGAGGCATGGAGGAGTGCATTAGCCGAGGTTTCCTTCCTGAACACATCCGTGTGTATGGAGCCATCCATCTGGGCCTGCAGCAAGATATCGAGAAAGGAGATACTCTCCCTACTGAAGTTATAGGTAAGCCTGATGTTGAGGCTGTTACAGTTCAATTCTTTCATAAATAAATGAAGTTGCTCTACCGGCCCTTGCCAAATGAACAAAATATCATCAATGTACCGATACCACCCCAGTACTTGGGGGGTGGAGTGTGCGCCCCCGAATATTGTTCTCTCCCAATATCCCAAAAATAAATTTGCATACGAAGGCGCACACGCCGCCCCCATCGCGGTCCCGCGACTCTGGAGGTAGTATCGGTCCTTAAAAGTAAAACAATTATGTGTTAGAATGAACTGCAGAAGCCTCAACACCAGGCCCACTACATCTGGATCAATGTTACTGGATTCCAGAAAAAAAGTAGCAGCCTCCATCCCATCATCATGATGGATGGAGGTGTAAAGTGTCTCGATATCTGCCGTGACCAACAGCATGTCTGGCTCCAAGGAAAGACCATCAAGTCTCCTCAGGAAGTCCGTAGTGTCTCTGACATAAGAGGGTAAGGTCTCTACTTGCGACCTCAGGTAATAATCGATGTATTTGCATACTGGGTCACATAACCCTCCTATGCCAGAGACAATCGGATGCCCTGGGGGATTCACTGAATCCTTATGGACCTTGGGGAGAAGATAAAACGTGGGCATAACAGGGTACTCCACTATCAAGCCATCAAAAGTTTTTTTACTGATGGTACCCTGGTACAAAGCCTCCTCCAAAATATCTCCAAGTTCCCTCATAAATTTTGGTAATGGGTTCTGGGGCAACATGGTATAAGTTTCTTTGTTACGTAGTTGTTTGAAAGCCTCTTTTTCGTATTTGTCCGTAGGCCAGATCACCACGTTCCCCCCTTTATCGGATGGCTTTATAACAACATCCCGTAAATCACGGATTTCCTGCAAAGCCAACCTCTGACAACGTGTCAGATTGTCCCTCTTCTTTTTGTTGCTAATAGTTTTTAAATCAGCAGCCACTAAGTTAGTAAAAATTTCTACTTGAGGGCATAATGACAAAGGAGGGAACGTGGTCGACCTAGCACGAATCAAAGGAGGAGGTATACCTGTAGGAGGATTAGCAGATTCTTGCTCCAGTTCTTCCAACATGGCGACAACCTCTTGGTCGGATATCGAAGTCCCCTCAATAGAGTGTCGGGAGTGTAGTTTTTTCAACACAAGTTTTCGCGAAAATAAATTCAAATCTTTCAATGCTGTGAAATAATCATAATTATTTCATGAGGAAAATGAAAGGCCGAGACCCAGAACCTCACACTGAGTCTCTGTAAGAGTGTGTTGTGATAAATTTATTACCTCGAGTGTGGTGTTCTTGGGTCTCTTGTCTTTCTGGGGGGATGTAGGGACCTTTCTTTTGTTACCATATCTGGTCACTTTCTGCCACGGATCTTTATATACATCATTCCTCTCTGATCCTGACGTTCCCTTCTCTTCCCTTTTCTCGTCAGTAGATGATACTGACCAGAAAGATACAGATCTCGTTCTTGAGACTGATCTCCTGTTCGGCTGGATATTCCTCCACCTGTATACCCTGTTATTTTTGGCATCAGAAACATCTCGTTGATATTTTTTGGTTTTTAGAGCTACAATCTCTTTTTCCCATTTCTGGAGATCTAAGTCCAGCTCATTTTTAAAGATGACATTAGCTTCAGGGGTAAGGATCTTAATAAGTTCTTCCTGAATCCCTTCCAGTTCTTTATCAAGTTCATTAATAGTTAATTCATTATTTTTTATTAGAAGAGTCATAAATCCTTTGGAGCATATTGCTGCAACTTCCTCCCAGTCATTTTTAAAAGTTTCGTTGTCAATACTAAAGGACGGAAATACTTGAATCCGTAGCCCTCTTGGGATCAGTCCACAAGAAATGTATCGTTCCAAAAATGATTTATTCCACCACAGGCGGGTTTTTTTTTCTGTAATAGCTCCTTAAATTTAATCGTCAGGTCCGTCACATCCCTTGATCTGGAATCTAAAACCGTACATGTACTATCGTTGAACACTTTGTCGAGCTATACAAGCCACGTTTTCTCACGTGCTTTAAAGTCCATCGCACCAGTCCCCTAGCACATACACAAGCACGACCCCCCGAGGAAGCCAACGCGAAACGCGCGTCGGGGCCGCCGGACGGACACTGGCACCTAGCAGTGTGGGTAAGACAGGCATAGTACCGTTTATATATCTGAACTGGGTTGGATGTTACTGATACAGCTTTATGTAGCTTTACCGGGCATGTGCAGTCTGCACTATGCACTTTGATGAGAGATAAGAGAGGAAGTTTTAAGACTGACATATTCCTGGTTGCTTTCGGTTTATGCATTGTCTGTACCTAGGGTGTTATATGCAGCGGTTCCTGTCCGCCGTACATGAACTATATGTGTACACTGTATGTCGAGTCTGTCATTTTATGTAACCTTGTGTAATTATGAGATTGAATAAAGTTGTTACAATTTTTACTTCTGGGTGTCTTTACATTTTGTAAGATTTTAGCAAGAGTAGGATCCTCATACAAAATGGGTAAGGACTTGTGAATTATAATTTTAATGACTTTAAATTGCGGGCTGTACTGCAAACATACAAATGGTTTATCCCCACAATGGCTATTACTGGCATTGTCTGCAGTCTTGTTACCAGAAGATGGTGCAATGAGGTCTTTATGTTCTTTTTTGGACACTATATTTAAAGCTCTATTTAATATCCAATTAGGATAACCACGTTGTTTGAATTTAGTACATGATTTAATCAGATTCTGTTGAAGAGCAACACCATCATTACAGTTGCGCTTCAGCCTTGTAAATTCTCCCACGGGAATTGATTGTACAGTGTGTTTTGGATGGCTACTATTTGTGTGAAGAATGCTATTCCCTGCTAATGGTTTGGAAAAGGTACGGGTGGCAATCAAATGTTTGGCATCTCCCGAAAGTTCCAAGTCCAGGAAAGTAATCCTAGAAATTTCATGAACGAAGGTAAATTTGATATTATATGCATTATTATTAATGTAAATAATGAAATCCTGTATGGCAGATACATTTCTTTGCCAAATGATGAGCGTATCATCGATGTATCTGCCATACCATGAAATAAAAGGTAAAAATGTATTCGAAATGTTAAACAAATAATGATACTCCTAAAAAGCCATGACTAAATTGGCTAGGGATGGCGAGAATTTAGAGCCCATCGCCACACCCGTTTGATGTAAATAATAATCACGATCAAAAGAAAAAAAATTGTGGGTTAACAGAAAAAATGCACAGAGTCCATGACAACCACTACTCCTCCCTTGTCACTCATTTTTATGACTACATCCTTCATTTCTTGTATTTCTTTGATAATGCGTCTTTGGTGCTTGGTCACATTGTGGATATGATCCCCAGGGGATTAAGAATTAAGAAGAAGTCCACTACCAACTTCTGTGGAACATTTTCCAATGAATGGAACTCTATTCTAGGCACCTGTTCACTGAACTTAATGTGATTAATCATTAAATATGAAGAACTCAAGCTATCAGGCATTCAAAAGGATATAGACATTTTAAAGCAACTTTGAGTTCTCATAATATTTCATTGGATGAAAACACCTCTTTTAAAAAAAAACGCAAGAGGATTTGACCAAATTAGAAGATGACATAACGCAACGAAAAAAACGCAAATTCCAGCGAGATCTGGAGGATTATGCGGCCAGTAAGGTGTATGATTGGCATGAGTGGAATTCGTCCTCCTCTAGAACACCCAGATCCATCTTGAGATATACAAACAACAAGAAAAAATACAACAAGCGGTCTGTTAGTTTCAATTCTCAAGACGGTGTTTTTAGTGATTTTGGTCTTAGCACATCAGACATTTCTCTAAATGAATCCTCATTTTGCAGCTCCAACAAACAGGTTAATAGATCAAAAAATGCAAAAGGCGTGGTGGCCGGAAAGACAGACAGCAATTCTGGCATGCAGACACGCCTCAAGAGATGCATGCAGAAATAAAATTTGAAAATGTGCTAAATTTATCCTCTCATATTTTTTCAGTGGAAGAACTAAAAGTGTTGTCTTATGGATTGAACTTTGCTCCAGATCATGATTTCAACTTGTTTTCTACTATACTTGACATTAATAAATTTGTCCGTAATCTAACAATAAGAAAACATTTTTCGTCTGATGAGATAACAGAATGCAAAAATCAACATGAAACCATAGTTAATGAGTTTCATTCAATAGATTTCCATGAACAGGTTGCGTGCTATCCCTGCAGGAGCTACAGGATCACAATACTGTGTCTAAGGACTGTGTCAGTCAATCAGATCAGTTTAAACTAAAAAATACTTTTTTTTATCCCATCCAATCCAGAGTGGACTGCATGAACAAATTCCAAGAGGTCCTTGAACGTGAACTCAAAAATCTTAAATTTACTGAACCGGTTACTAGTGTTATCCACAATGTGACCAAACATTGTTGTTTGTATATCTCAAGATGGATCTGGGTGTTCTAGAGGAGGACGAATTCCACTCATGCCAATCATACACCTTACTGGCCGCATAATCCTCCAGATCTCGCTGGAATTTGCGTTTTTTTCGTTGCGTTATGTCATCTTCTAATTTGGTCAAATCCTCTTGCGTTTTTTTTTTAAAAGAGGTGTTTTCATCCAATGAAATATTATGAGAACTCAAAGTTGCTTTAAAATGTCTATATCCTTTTGAATGCCTGATAGCTTGAGTTCTTCATATTTAATGATTAATCACATTAAGTTCAGTGAACAGGTGCCTAGAATAGAGTTCCATTCATTGGAAAATGTTCCACAGAAGTTGGTAGTGGACTTCTTCTTAATTCTTAATCCCCTGGGGATCATATCCACAATGTGACCAAGTACCAAAGACGCATTATCAAAGAAATACAAGAAATGAAGGATGTAGTCATAAAAATGAGTGGCAAGGGAGGAGTAGTGGTTGTCATGGACTCTGTGCAATACAAAGAAGCAATTCTAAATTTATTATCTGATGAAACAACTTATAGAAAATTAGGAACAGATCCTACCATTGAGTTTAAAAATAAGTTGGATAACATTATAAATGAGGGTTTTTCCCTAGGTGTTATTTCGAAGAAACAAAGTGATTTTTTGAAAGTATCTCACCCTGTCACACCGATCTTATATGGACTACCTAAGATCCACAAGAAAGATATGTTTCCACCTATGCGTCCAATTGTATCCAGCATAGGTTCCACAAATGAACTTATGGGACAATGGCTGGTTTCTTTGTTGCAGCCGCTGGTTCTTAGGGTGCCTGGCCACATTAAGGACACTAGGGACATTTTGGATGTTTTATCACATGAGGAATGGCTACCGGACTTTACTTGGCTGAGTTGTGATGTGGTCTCTCTATACACGTGTATACCTCATAATATAGCATTGGAAGCTTTACAATTTCATTTAAACAAATATAGTAGTTATTCTCGGGATTTAATTGAATACATTCTTCAAGACACATTTTTTCTGTTAACCCATATTTTCTTTTCTTTTGATTGTGATTATTATATACAGCACTCGGGTGTGGTGATGGGCACTAAATTCTCGCCATCCCTAGCCAATTTAGTCATGGCTTTTTGGGAGTATCATTATTTGTATAACACTTCGAATACATTTTTTCCTTTTATTTCATGGTATGGCAGATACATCGATGATACGCTCATCATTTGGCAAAGAAATGTATCTGCCATACAGGATTTCATTATTTACATTAATAATAATGAATATAATATCAAATTTATCTTCGTTCATGAAATTTCTAGGATTACTTTCCTGGACCTGGAACTTTTGGGAGTTGCCAAACATTTGATTGCCACCCGTACGTTTTCCAAACCATTAGCAGGGAATAGCATTCTTCACACAAATAGTAGCCATCCAAAACACACTGTACAATCAATTCCGGTGGGAGAATTTACAAGGCTGAAGCGCAACTGTAATGATGGTGTTGCTCTTCAACAGGATCTGATTAAATCATGTACTAAATTCAAACAACGTGGTTATCCTAATTGGATATTAAATAGAGCTTTAAATATAGTGTCCAAAAAAGAACATAAAGACCTCATTGCACCATCGTCTGGTAACAAGACTGCTGCCAATGCCAGTAATAGCCATTGTGGGGATAAACCATTTGTATGTTTACAGTACAGCCCGCAATTTAATGCCATTAAAATTATAATTCACAAGTCCTTACCGATTTTGTATGAGGATCCTATTCTTACTAAAATCTTACAAAATGGTTGCAATATTGTTGCCAGAAAATCTCCCACCCTAGGCAACATTCTCTCACCCAGTATTTTCACATCGGACAGACCACAAACAAGATGGTTAAAATGCAAAGGCAGTTTTAAGTGTAATACAACTAATTGTTCCACATGCAGACATATGATTACAACCAAACTTTTTTATAACGATAATAACACAAATTCATTCTGTATATAATAATTTATAAATTATAATACTCGTTGTGTTACATACAAAATTGATTGTATCACATGTAATAAATTGTATATAGTTGCACCATTCGTAAATTAAAAAACCGCATTACGGAACATTTACACGACATCTCCAACACAAGAAATAACAATCGTAACATTTCTTCTGCTGCCAAACATTTTGTTGATCATCACTCATGGGATATTTCATCCTTTCGTGTTGTGGGTTTGGAGAAAATTAAGAAACCCTACCGAGGTGGGGACACTCATAGACTTCTACTTACTCGCGAAGCGTATTGGATTTTCATTCTGGGCACACGTTTTCCTGATGGCTTAAATCGTAGTAGCGAAATAATGCTTCACTATTAATATCTGCCTTATTGCAGCATTTGTAACATTCTGAAAAATGTTGTTGTTTTTGTTATGTACTGAATTGATGTTGATGTTATTAATTTTTTCCACAAATTCTTTCCTATTTATTCTATTTTCTGTAATGTTACTATCGGATATTTAGGACCTTCTGACCATGTGATCAGTACGGATCTCTCTGATTGGTAATTGGTACCTTATATGCCGGTGTGTGTTTTAGGATAGATTAGCTTGGATAAAGACTGCGGCAGCAGTTGAAACGCGTCGCTTTCCTCACGGGGTCATGGTGGGATCCGAGGAGCATGTATCTTTTAAATTTTTGAATTAAAAAGTTTGTATTTTATCCATATGAAGCTGGAACATTTGCTTTTTTCATAAATAGAGGAGGACGAGGAGGAAGAGGTGATGGGCGAAAAACAGTCAGGAGATGAAGAAGATAATTATCCCCTCTTTGCTGTTCATGGTTGGTGGGAGGGGAGGGAGAAAGAAAGCTTGAGTGTACCCCGCCATCAACACACCATGGACTTGGACCTCATGGAAGCACCTTACACATGAGTGCCTTCTTGTTGCACTATCTGCAACATGATACCATATTGTTAGGCTTAGACATAGTGCTGACTGCTTGGTTGCCACTCTGTTAGATTCACGGTTCAAGAGTACATTTTTCCAGATGCTTCCTCCCTGGAATGGTATGCTGGAGCATCGAAACACACTTGTAGACAATCTTAACAGTGGTTTTCCCCAAGACAGCACTGATGCACACAGTGTGTATCGCAGTTGTAGACTTCTAACCCTGGGAACGTCGAGTCTTCAATGCAAAAACATTAGCAGCAACAAGGAAAAGTGGTATAAGCAATTTCTGTGAGTCTTTTCACACATTTTTTTAGACCAGCCCGTGCACCAGCGGAACAACAATATAAGTCTGGCACATTGTGGATGACTGGAGAGGATGGTGCAGGAGTATCTAAATCTCAAAATCATTTTCATAAGGGGGAATTTAGACCCTTTTGCATTTTGGTTTTCAAAAATGGAAGAGTGGCCTGAGCTCTCCTGTCATGCCTTGGAGGTTTTGTCACGCCTGGCAGCCAGTGTTCTCTTATAAGGTGTATTAAGCGTATTCGGCCATCCCCTGAAATTTTAGACTGCCTAATTTTTATCAAGGTGAACAAGTCCTGGATCTCCAATGACTTTTGCACCCCAGTGGACTAGGTGCTGGTGTCAATTTTAGTATGATGCATTGACCTTGCGTTATTGCAGTCTGTGATACCTTTGTTGTGGCTTCTGTGCCTACTGTTGCTACTGCTGCTGTTACAAACAATGTTTTGAAATGTGGAGACTCCATGTTGGGTCTCCATCTGTTGGGTTACCTGTAGTGAAAGGTGTGTCATAGGCCCATTATAATATTTTTACTCTGGGAAATTGATGCCACTTTAGTGGACAATGTTATATGGTAGAATTGGAAGGGACCTGTTATGACCTGGTGGTCAGGACAATAATGGACCTGGTGGTTAAGAGCACATGGAATGACCTGATAGTTACTGATAATAAGGACGAGCTCTGGAAGGTGGGAACTCTGCTGACCGCAATCCCTAAACCTATCAAACACACTAGAAATAGCCGTGGATTGCGCCTAACGCTCCCTATGCAACTCGGCACAGCCTAAGAAACTAGCTAGCCCTGAAGATAGAAAAATAAAGCCTACCTTGCCTCAGAGAAATTCCCCAAAGGAAAAGGCAGCCCCCCACATATAATGACTGTGAGTAAAGATGAAAATACAAACACAGAGATGAAAGATGAAATAGATTTAGCAAAGTGAGACCCGACTTACTGAACAGACCGAGGATAGGAAAGGTTACTTTGCGGTCAGCACAAAAACCTACAAAAAGACCACGCAGAGGGCGCAAAAAGACCCTCCGCACCGACTCACGGTGCGGAGGCGCTCCCTCTGCGTCCCAGAGCTTCCAGCAAGCAAGACAACAAATTAAATAGCAAGCTGGACAGAAAAATAGCAAACCAAAGAAATACAAGCTGGAACTTAGCTTCTGATGGGAAGACAGGTCACAAGAACGATCCAGGAGTGAACAGACCAATACTGGAACATTGACAGGTGGCATGGAGCAAAGATCTAAGTGGAGTTAAATAGAGCAGCAGCTAACGAATTAACCTCGTCACCTGTGAAACTCAGAAACACCCACCAGAGGAAGTCCATGGACAGAACCAGCCGAAGTACCATTCATGACCACAGGAGGGAGCCTGACAACAGAATTCACAACAGGGACCTCCTTGGTCATCTGATCTAATTCCCTTCTCAATTCAGGATTCACTAAACTATCTCACAGTTATCTGTCCAGCCTCTGTTTGAAGACTTCTATTGAAGGAGAACTCACCACCTCTCATGGCAGCCTCTTCCACTCATTGATCAAACTCACTGTCAAAAAGTTTTTGCTAGTATCTAATCTGTGTCTCCTCCCATTGAGTTTCATCCCATTGCTTCTAGCCTTTTCTTGTGCAAATAAGAATAAAGCTCTACAGTTTGACAGCTCTTGAGATATTTGTAGACAGCTAGTACGTCTCCTTTCAGTCTTCTCTTTTGCTTTACTTTCAGAAAAATTAAATATCTACATCAGTGGCTAGATACACCTGGAGCCATTTAAATCTGCCTGTAATGTGCATTTTTTATGAACTATAATTTCATTTTAGGAGTAGGTTTCTTGTATTTAGAGGAGAAATTTGGTTTGTATTCTGTGTGTTATCTTATTTGTGCTGCTTATCTTCATCAGAAGTCAATGTTCTAATGACGTCCTATCATACAGTAAGCATTTTACATTGTTAACTACTGTATATCCAGACTACTGATGAGGGTCAACAGGCTGACATACATCTGTCCATGGATACGTGCCTTTGGTTGGTTGATACCTGAGTTAAAGTGAGATTCTTCTAGAAGAGAATTATTGATAGTAATCTAAAACAAAACTAAATACGCAGCAATATTGTTTGCTAAAGCACCAATGTAATTATTTCTAAGTTATGTTGTACCATGTACAGTATATTGTTCATGAATTATTTTTCCAATAATACCTTTATTTCATATCACTCTAAACTATACTGTTACTTTAAATTTATCAAATCATAGTTATGAAATAATAATCATCAACTCAGAATGACTGAAGGCTGCATAAGTTACCACTACATGGCATTTCAATATATGACTGATTATTCCAATTGTGAACTTCTGGAATTTTAAAGCTTCTCTTTAGAAAACATTGAACTCATAACACACTTCAGAAACAGTTTTCTCAAATTACTTTCTTTGCCTTATTTAATTTTTTATATTTTGCTTGACAGACCCTGTACATCATACATAAATAATGGTTATGAATTCTCTCGCAGTGATTTCTTTCTATATTTTCCTTAGAGTTTCTGATATGCTGCAATTTGTCATTCTGTCTCTAACATATCGAAGCTAATTTTCTTTAACTTTTAAGGCTTGGTTCATAACAGTGCATTACCACTGTGTGTTTTTAGCAGGAAGGTCTCTGCCATAATATAAAATATCACATGTGATGTAGTATAGCATCACCATACACCACTCTAGATTTGAACCTCTGAATTTCATACGGAAACTTTATGAAACATAGAACTACCATATCAAGAAAAATTGTTGATGTCATTAAAAGAAAGATTCAAATATGAAAAGAGTGAATATTCATTTCCATCTATTTTGAAGAAATCCACGCATGTCCTGCAGAAATAGCCACATTCCAAAATATGAAACCAAATTATCAGATGCAGAAATTTTTGCAATGAATGTCTCAGGTGCATATATGCAAAGTTTAGTCTTTAACACTAGGACTACTGGACTCGTGACCCCAACTAGAACTACTGAAGTGCAAGTAGTCAAAATGACTATACCAGTAGTCCTAGTGTTAAAGTAATGTACGATTATATATTTCTACATTCCTCAACATTGAAAACGGCAACACTAAGAAGGAAAAGTCATGGAATTATAGAAATCACAGGATTGATAGACATACAGTTGTGCTCAAAAGTTTACATACACCTGCAGAAATTTTGCTCTCTTGGCCTTTTTTCAGAGAATGTGAAAGAGAACACCAAAACTTTTTCTCCACTCATGGTTAGTGGTTGGTTGAAGCCATTCATTGTCAAAATACTGTGTTTTCTCTTTTTAAATCATAACGACAACCAAAAACATCCAAATGACCCTTATCGAAAGTTCACATACCCCATTTCTTCATACCGTGTATAACCCCTTCTAACATCAATGACAGCTTCAAGTATTTTGTGGTAGTTGTGGATGACGTTCTTTATTTTCTCAGATGGTAAAACTGCCAACTCTACTTGGCAAAAAGCCTGCAGTTCCTGTAAATTCCTGGGCTGTCTAGCATGAACTGGGCACTTGAGATCTCCCCAGAGTGGCTCAATGATATTAAGATCAGGAGACTGAGATGACCACTCCAGAACCTTCACTTTGTTATTATTATTATTATTTATCGTTACAGCGCCATTTATTCCATGGCACTTTACATGTAAGGAGTGGTATACATAATAAAAACAAGTACAATAATCTTAAACAATACAAATCATAACTGGTACAGGAGGAGAAAGGACCCTGCTCGCGATGGCTCACAATCTGCTGTAGCCAATGACAGGTCAATTTGGCCTTGTGTTTTGGATCATTGTCATGTTGGAACATCCAAGTACGTCCATTGCGCAGCTTCCAGGCTGATGAATGCAAATTTGTCTCCATTATTTGATGATAACGTGCTGCATTCATCTTTCCTTCAACTTTGACCAAGTTTCCTGTGCCTTTGTAGCTCACACATCCACAAAACATCAGCGATCCACCTCTGTGCTTTACAGTAGGAATGGTGTTCCTTTCATCATAGGTCTTGTTGACATCTCTCCAAATGTAACATTTATGGTTGTGGCCAAAAAGTTCAATTTTGGTCTCATCACTCCAAATTACCTTGTACCAGAAGTATTGAGGCTTGTCTCTGTGCTGTTTTGTGCATTGCAGGTGAGATACTTTGTGGCATTTGTGCAGTAATGGCTTTCTTCTGGCGACTCAACCACGCAGCCCATTTTTCTTTAAGTGCCTCCTTATTGTGCATCTTGGAACAGCCACACCGCTAGTGTGTGGCGATACAACAAATATCGGACGATACCCGATACTTGCAGTATCGGAATGCTCAACACTAGTGACGAGCCAATTTTACCCATGATGTCCAAGCCTCATTTTTCAAATCAAACGTATCGCTTTATGAGGTAATAACTTTAGAATGCTTCAACATATCCCACTGTTTCTGAGGTTTTTTTTTCTTGGTTCATATACTTTATGATAGAGGTAAATTTTAGATCAATGTTTTGCATTTTTTTATGAAAATATGTAAAATTTGACAAAAATGTATAACAATTGTCAATTTTCAAACTTTGAATGTTTACACTCCAGAAGCTAGTTAATAAATTATTATTAAATTATATTTTGTTCGGATGTTAGAAAGGTTAAAATTTTGCAGCAATTTTTCATTTTGTCAAGGAAATGTATAAATCCTATATTTTATGAACTACTACATTTTCAAGCAGTGTTTATATACTGGAAAAAAACAAAAGTGAAACTATTTTTAAAACTGTACCCTTCACAATATTCAAAACAGCTGTCAGGAAGCTTGATAACCTCCAATTTAAATTAAATATATAAATAGCCTCTTTAGGCCTCTTTCACACATCCGTGTCTCCGGTACGTGTGGTGACAGTTTTCACACGTAACAGAGACACGTACACATGCTGACCCATTCAAATGAATGGGTCTGTGCACATGACAGTGTGCCTCACGCGTAGACATGTCCGTTTATTTACCGACAGCATGGACAGCAAAATGTCCCTCACACGTGCACACGGAAAACACACATTGATGTCCTCCGTGTGACATGCAGCAGCACAGGGGAAGAAGCGCTAAAGTAAGCGCTGTTTCCCAGTGGCAGGTGCTAAAGATTCAGAAAGTTTGATTATCAAGAATAGACTGGTCCCTACGCTGTTTGTTAAATTATTTAAATAAGTAATTTAAAAAACTGGCTTGGGGTCCCCCATTTTGACAACCTGCCTTGCTAAAGCTCACAGCTGGGGACTGGTATTCTCAGACTGGTAAGGGGCCATTGATATAGGCCCCCCAGCCTAAAAACAGCAGCCCACAGCTGCCCAGAAAAGGTAAATCTATTATTCACTTTTCTGGGGCTTTGTCTGGCTATTCCCAATTGCCCTGTAATGGTGGCAAGTGGGGTTAATATTGTGGGGTTGATGTCACCTCTGTAATGTCAGGTGACATGAAGCCCATGGCTTAGTAATGGAGAGGTGTCTATAAGACACCTATCCCATTAGTAATCTTATAGTTATATGTTAAATAAAGACACAGCCAGAATAAAATCCTTCGCATCTTGGCACCATCCAGGTTGAAAACTATTTATCCCCCAGACATGGATTACAGCGTGGGACAGAACAACAGGCAGGTGTCGTATTGTTGTTTTTTATTTTACTTTTATTACAGGAGATCGAGGGCTTCCCTGGAATTAGCCGTTGCAGTAAGTATGGTTTGATTGAGATTAATAAAGGAGTGTAATTTTTTCAATTAAAGTATTTTATTCTGGCTGTATCTTTATTTAGCATATAAAAATAGGATTAGTAATGAAGAGTTGTCTTATAGATATCTCTCCATTACTAAGCCGTGGGCGCTTGATGTCACCTGACATTACAGAGATGGCATCAACCCCACAAATATTAACCCCACTTTCACCGCTACGGAGTAAATGGGAAGAGCTTAGCAAAGTGCCTGAAAAGGCACATCTAATAGATGCTCCTTTTCTGGCCAGCTGCAGGCTGCTGTTTTTAGGCTGGGGGGACCTATGTCCATGGCCCCTTACCAGCCTGAGAATACCAGCCCCCAGCTGTGAGCTTTAGCAAAGCTGGATGTCAAAAATGGGGGGAACACACTCCATTTTTTAAAATTATTTATTTAAATAATTTTAAAAAATGCATGGGGACTCCTCTTTTCTTGATAACCAACCTTGCTGAAGCTGACACCTGAGCGTTGCAGCCCCCTGCTGTCAGTTTTGCCTGGCTGGTTAAGGAAAATAGGGGGAAACCCACGCCGGGTTTTTCCATTCATTTATTTAGTCATATTCTTCACAAAATTGTATAGGTCTCTCCCCTCTGTACCAGTCTGTCACAGTAAATTTGTTTACTGTTAACGATATCTATAACCCAGTATGTAACCCCTTTTCACATGGAATTAATGGTGCTATATAAATAATAATAATAATAATAATAATAATAATAATAATAATAATAGGTTTGGGTTGCGTCAACAACAAAAATGTGTTTTCCTTTAAAATGTTATTTTAGTCTCAAATGTTGTATTTTCACAAAGGGTTATAGTTAGTGTTGAGCAATACCTTCCGATATTCGGAAATATCGGTATCGGATTGGATCAGCCGATATTCAAAAAATATCGGATATCGCCGATACCGATACCCGATACCAATGCAAGTCAATGGGACAAAAATATTGGAATTAAAATAAATCCTTTCTTTCCTTGTAGGTTAATTCTACATGAAGGAAAACAACTAAGAATAATGTAGGATGTATTGGGGGAGGTGGAGAAGACATTGAAGGCATAGAGGTTTAGCCCAATCAAATGGAATAGCAGGAATTAATTTTTTTTTTAAGACGTTCGGAGTTACAAAGATATTGACTATGTTAAGATTTTTTATATTTTGTCAGATATTTGTTTCACTAATTCCATGCTCTTCACCTTCTTTTTTACTTCTCCCACACTTTCTTCTTCTTCATCATCCTCAGCAGCAGCATCTTTTTCATAAACTTCTTCACCTTATTCATCTTCTTCTTCACCTTCTTCCTATTATTCTTTTTTTACATTCTTCATATTCTTTTTATTCAACTATTATTATTCTTCATATTCTACTTCTTCATCTTCTTCATATTCTTCTTCTTCTTCATCATATTCTTATTTGTGACAGGTATTCCTGTAGTTGTTATCTATAAAAGTTTGAAGATTACACCTTCCATTCTGCCTGTCACAAAAGAATTACAACAGGATTTGTCCGTATTCAGTTTGGCCTGCAGCAGCAGGCTTTTTCCAGGGGCACCACGAGGAGGAACGGACTCAGCCCCATACACTGCTTAGTATTTTTCTGCTTTTAATTTAGATAATATCTTGTGCTCTGATTTTTAGTCTTATGCTTAATGTTCTTCTGCTCTTTGTTCTGCAGCTTCTTGTTCTTCTGCTTCTCGGTATTCAGGGTCGTCATCTCCAGGGTCGTCATCTCCTGGGTCGTCGTCTTCTTCGGGGTGGTCTTCAGGGTCATCATCTCCAAGGTCGTCATCTCCAGGGTCGTCGTCTCCAGGGTCGCCGTCTCCGGGGTCGTCGTCTCCGGGGTCGTCGTCTTCATCGGAGTGGTCTTCAGGGTCGTCATCTTTAAGGTCTTGAACTTGGAAATGTAGCAGAAGGTACAAGAAGGCTGAGGAACTGCCGAGGACCAGCTGACGGTACTGGAACCAGGATGGCTACCGAAGGTCCATGAGCCAATGGAACTACCAAGGACCAGCTGACGGTGGTGGAATTTGGATACCCAGAAGGAGGCACCTAAGCCAAAGGCTCTGCCTGGAACCAGCTGACGGTACTGGAACCAGGGGGACCTATTCAAGATTGTCTTCCTAAGAACCAGCTAATGGTGCTGGAACTCAGATAGGCAGCAGAAGGTCCACAGGAAAAAACAAAATTGCTAGGCCGCGAGCCGGCCGTAGTTACCAAAAACCCACAGTCCTACAGGGGGAGCTTGTCCTATTGGCACTATGGAACCAGCCTTGATTGCCAGTTCCCGCAGCCCACATAGTAAGCACCTAAACTGCAGGCACCATATAGTCAGCTAACCCGACCGCAACATGACAGGACAACGTATTAGAGGCAAAATGACCTTGACAATACCCGGAAATAGCTGGCGTGGAACCAGGCTGGGCAGGAAGGAGTACCCTGCCAAAGACACTTCTGAGCAGCAACTGACATTGTTGGAGCATAGGAATTACATGACAGAGTGTAGGCTGAGGCCTAATTGGAGCAAGTTGAAAGGGAACCTTTAACCCCCCAGGCGTTTGCAACTAAAAGAGTCAAATTGTGCAGCACTAATGCTGCACAAGGAAAAGGTGGCTCTTTTAATTATGCTCCTTGCACACGCTGAAGTTAACACTTATAAAATGTGGCCCCTCATACTGTGAAACCGTCATGGAGGCGGGACTTTCCTTCTTAATGAGACGCAGTACAGCCATTATTCCTACCACTTTGGTGCTGGACGCAGCCTCCGGAGCTTTGTTTGTTTCTGTCCCGGAGCCTGCGCTGTTATGTTATCCCTTGGCCACGCGCAGTTAGCGCTGCCCATCTTCTGACATCATTTGATGTCAGGCTGACTGCGCCTGTGCAGTCACGCTGCCCAAGATCCTGCCCCGCAGTGTCTTCTGATTTATTCACACTGCGGTGCCAGGATTCATGGGCATGCACAGTGCATATCTTTGCCTCTCACTCATCTCCTTCCGCCTTCTTCAGACTGTGCAGAATCAGCTGATCCCTAATCACATGCCACGGCCGTGATGCCACACAGTCTGAAGGAGGCGGAAGGAGATGAGTGAGAGGCGAAGATATGCACTGCGCATGCCCAGAAATCCCAGCTCCATAGTGTCTTCTGATTTATTTACACTGCGGGGCTGGTATTCATGCCCTTGCGCAGTGCATATCTTCGCCTCTCACTCATCTCCTTCCGCCTTCTTCAGACTGTGCGGCATGAGCTGATCCCTAATCACATGCCACGGCCGTGACACTGCACAGTCTGAAGGAGGCGGAAGGAGATGAGTGAGATATGCACTGTGCATGCCCAGGAAACCCAGCTCCGCAGTGTGCATAAATCAGAAGACACCGCGGGGCGGGTTCTCGGGCAGCGCGACCGCACAGGCGCAGTCAGCCTGACATAAAATGATGTCAGAAGACGGGCAGCGCTAACTGCGCATGGCCAAGGGATAATATAACAGCACAGGCTTTTGGGACAGAAACAAACCACGGTCAGGAGGCAGTGCACGTCGCCAAGGAAGTATGAATGACGGCTATGCCGCGTCTGATTAGGAAGGAAAGTCCCGCCTCCGGGACTTTCACAGTATGAGGGGGCACTGTTGTGAATTCTGTGGCAGAGCTCCCTCCTGTGGTCACAAGTGGTACTTCGGCTGATTCTCTCTGGGAGCTTCCGTTTGTGGAGGAAACTGGTACTGCTGCTTCTGAGTTTCCTCCCTCAGGTGATCTGGTGAGGTCGTTAGGTGCTTCTCTACTTAACCCCACCTAATGCTTTGATTCATGCTTCCTGTCAATGTTCCAGTGTTGGACTTGTGTTTCTCTGGATCATTCCTGTGGCCTGCTGCTCTGCATAGCTAAGTGCTTCTTTGCTATTTGTTGCTATTTTTTCTGTCCAGCTTGTCTATTTGTTTTGCTGGAAGCTCTGGGACGCAAAGGGTGTACCTCCGTGCCGTTAGTTCGGTACGGAGGGTCTTTTTGCCCCTTTGCGTGGTTTTCTTTAGGGTTTTGTGTAGACCGCAAAGTTATCTTTCCTATCCTCGTTCTGTCTAGAATATCGGGCCTCACTTTGCTGAATCTATTTCATCCCTACGTTTGTCTTTTCATCTTACTCACAGTCATTATATGTGGGGGGCTGCCTTTTCCTTTGGGGTATTTCTCTGAGGCAAGGTAGGCTTATTTTTCTATCTTCAGGCTAGTTAGTTTCTCAGGCTGTGCCGAGTTGCATAGGGAGCGTTAGGTGCAATCCACAGCTGCCTCTAGTTGTGTTTGGAGAGGATCAGGAATTGCGGTCTACAGAGTTTCCACGTCTCAGAGCTCGTTCTATTATTTTGGGTTATTGTCAGATCACTGTATGTGCTCTGATCGCTATGTACATTGTGTTACTGAATTGCCTATCATAACAGTACAGGAAGCCAAAAGTACTAATGATTCTCAATAGAGGGAGAAAAGAAGTTCTGAGACCATTTTTTTTCCTTTGCACTGTGATTTGTCTTTTTTTTCCCCTAGACATTTGGGTGGTTCAGGACACAGGTGTTACAATGGACATTAAAGGTCTGTCTTCATGTGTAGATCAGCTCACGGCAAGAGTTCAAGATATTCAAGATTTTGTGGTTCAGAATTCTTTGTTAGAACCGAGAATTCCTATTCCAGATTTGTTTTTTGGAGATAGAACTAAATTTCTGAGTTTCAAGAATAATTGTAAACTGTTTCTGGCTTTGAAACCTCGCTCCTCTGGTGACCCAGCGCAACAGGTTAGGATCGTCATTTCTTTTTTGCGTGGCGACCCTCAGGACTGGGCATTTTCTCTTGCGTCAGGAGATCCTGCATTAAGTGATATCGATGCGTTTTTCCTGGTGCTTGGATTGCTGTACGATGAGCCTAATTCAGTAGATCAGGCAGAAAAAAATTTGCTGGCTCTTTGTCAGGCTCAGGATGAGATAGAGGTATATTGCCAGAAATTTAGAAAATGGTCCGTGCTCACTCAATGGAATGAATCTGCGCTTGCAGCCATTTTCAGAAAGGGTCTCTCTGAAGCCATTAAGGATGTCATGGTGGGATTTCCTATGCCCGCTGGTTTGATTGAGTCTATGTCTTTGGCCATTCAGATCGGTCGACGCTTGCGTGAGCGTAAATCTGTGTACTATTTGGCGGTATTACCTGAGATTAAACCTGAGCCTATGCAGTGCGATAGGACTATGACCAGAGTTGAACGGCAAGAACACAGACGTCTTAATGGGCTGTGTTTCTACTGTGGTGATTCCACTCATGCTATCTCTGATTGTCCTAAGCGCACTAAGCGGTTCGCTAGGTCTGCCGCCATTGGTACTGTACAGTCAAAATTTCTTCTGTCCGTTACCTTGATATGCTCCTTGTCGTCGTATTCTGTCATGGCGTTTGTGGATTCAGGCGCTGCCCTGAATTTGATGGACTTGGATTATGCTAAACGTTGTGGGTTTTTATTGGAGCCCTTGCAGTGTCCTATTCCATTGAGAGGAATTGATGCTACACCTTTGGCCAAGAATAAGCCTCAATACTGGACCCAGCTGACCATGTGCATGGCTCCTGCACATCAGGAGGTTATTCGCTTTCTAGTGTTGCATAATCTGCATGATGTGGTCGTGTTGGGGTTGCCATGGCTACAAGCCCATAATCCAGTATTGGATTGGAATTCCATGTTGGTGTCCAGCTGGGGTTGTCAGGGGGTACATGGTGATGTTCCATTTCTGTCAATTTCGTCATCCACCCCTTCTGAGGTTCCAGAGTTCTTGTCTGATTACCGGGATGTATTTGATGAGCCCAAGTCCGATGCCCTGCCTCCGCATACGGATTGTGATTGTGCTATCAATTTGATTCCTGGTAGAAAATTCCCAAAAGGTCGACTGTTTAATTTATCCGTGCCTGAGCACACCGCTATGCGCAGTTATGTGAAGGAATCCCTGGAGAAGGGGCATATTCGCCCGTCATCGTCGCCATTAGGAGCAGGGTTCTTTTTTGTAGCCAAGAAGGATGGTTCGCTGAGACCGTGTATAGATTACCGCCTTCTTAATAAGATCACTGTTAGATTTCAGTGCCCCTTGCCATTGTTATCTGATTTGTTTGCTCGGATTAAGGGGGCTAGTTGGTTCACTAAGATAGATCTTCGTGGTGCGTATAATCTGGTGAGAATCAGGCAAGGCGATGAATGGAAAACTGCATTTAATACGCCCGAGGGTCATTTTGAGTATCTAGTGATGCCGTTCGGACTTGCCAATGCTCCATCAGTGTTTCAATCCTTTATGCATGACATCTTCCGTGAGTACCTGGATAAATTCCTGATTGTGTACTTGGATGACATTTTGATCTTCTCGGATGATTGGGAGTCTCATGTGAAGCAGGTCAGAACGGTTTTTCAGGTCCTGCGTGCTAATTCTTTGTTTGTGAAGGGATCAAAGTGTCTCTTTGGTGTGCAGAAGGTTTCATTTTTGGGGTTCATCTTTTCCCCTTCTACTATCGAGATGGATCCGGTTAAGGTCCAAGCCATCCATGATTGGACTCAGCCGACATCTCTGAAAAGTCTGCAAAAGTTCCTGGGCTTTGCTAATTTTTATCGTCGCTTCATCTGCAATTTTTCTAGTGTTGCCAAACCATTGACCGATTTGACCAAAAAGGGTGCTGATTTGGTCAATTGGTCTTCTGCTGCTGTGGAAGCTTTTCAAGAGTTGAAGCATCGTTTTTCTTCTGCCCCTGTGTTGTGTCAACCAGATGTTTCTCTTCCGTTCCAGGTCGAGGTTGATGCTTCTGAGATTGGAGCAGGGGCTGTTTTGTCACAGAGAGGTTCTGGTTGCTCAGTGATGAAACCATGCGCTTTCTTTTCCAGGAAGTTTTCGCCTGCTGAGCGAAATTATGATGTGGGCCATGAAGTGGGCATTCGAGGAGTGGCGTCATTGACTTGAAGGAGCTAAGCATCGCGTGGTGGTATTGACTGATCATAAGAACTTGACTTATCTCGAGTCTGCCAAGCGCTTGAATCCTAGACAAGCTCGTTGGTCGTTGTTTTTTGCCCGTTTTGAATTTGTGATTTTGTACCTTCCGGGCTCTAAAAATGTGAAGGCGGATGCTCTGTCTAGGAGTTTTGTGCCCGACTCTCCGGGTTTATCTGAGCCGGCGGATATCCTCAAGGAAGGAGTAATTGTGTCTGCCATCTCCCCTGATTTGCGGCGGGTGCTGCAAAAATTTCAGGCTAATAAACCTGATCGTTGCCCAGCGGAGAAACTGTTTGTCCCTGATAGGTGGACGAATAGAGTTATCTCTGAACTTCATTGTTCAGTGTTGGCTGGTCATCCTGGAATCTTTGGTACCAGAGAGTTAGTGGCTAGATCCTTTTGGTGGCCCTCTCTGTCGCGGGATGTGCGTACTTTTGTGCAGTCCTGTGGGATTTGTGCTCGGGCTAAGCCCTGCTGTTCTCGTGCCAGTGGGTTGCTTTTGCCCTTGCCGGTCCCGAAGAGGCCTTGGACACATATCTCTATGGATTTTATTTCTGACCTTCCCGTTTCTCAAAAGATGTCAGTCATTTGGGTGGTCTGTGATCGCTTTTCTAAGATGGTCCATCTGGTACCCTTGTCTAAATTGCCTTCCTCCTCAGATTTGGTGCCTTTGTTCTTCCAGCATGTGGTTCGTTTGCATGGCATTCCAGAGAATATCGTTTCTGACAGAGGTTCCCAGTTTGTTTCGAGGTTTTGGCGAGCCTTTTGTGGTAGGATGGGCATTGACTTGTCTTTTTCCTCGGCTTTCCATCCTCAGACTAATGGCCAGACCGAACGAACCAATCAGACCTTGGAAACATATCTGAGATGCTTTGTTTCTGCTGATCAGGATGACTGGGTGTCCTTTTTGCCTTTGGCTGAGTTCGCCCTTAATAATCGGGCCAGCTCGGCTACCTTGGTTTCGCCGTTTTTCTGCAATTCTGGGTTCCATCCTCGTTTCTCTTCAGGACAGGTTGAGTCTTCGGACTGTCCTGGTGTGGATACTGTGGTGGACAGGTTGCAGCAGATTTGGACTCAGGTAGTGGACAATTTGACCTTGTCCCAGGAGAAGGCTCAACTTTTCGCTAATCGCAGACGCCGTGTGGGTCCCCGACTTCGTGTTGGGGATCTGGTTTGGCTATCTTCTCGTCATATTCCTATGAAGGTTTCCTCTCCTAAGTTTAAACCTCGTTTTATTGGTCCGTATAGGATTTCTGAGGTTCTTAATCCTGTGTCTTTTCGTCTGACCCTTCCAGATTCTTTTTCCATACATAACGTATTCCATAGGTCATTGTTGCGGAGATACGTGGCACCTATGGTCCCATCTGTTGACTCTCCTGCCCCGGTTTTGGTGGAGGGGGAATTGGAGTATATTGTGGAGAAGATTTTGGATTCTCGTGTTTCAAGACGGAAACTCCAGTATCTGGTTAAATGGAAGGGTTATGCTCAGGAGGATAATTCCTGGGTTTTTGCCTCTGATGTCCATGCTCCCGATCTTGTTCGTGCCTTTCATGTGGCTCATCCTGGTCGGCCTGGGGGCTCTGGTGAGGGTTCGGTGACCCCTCCTCAAGGGGGGGGTACTGTTGTGAATTCTGTGGCAGAGCTCCCTCCTGTGGTCACAAGTGGTACTTCGGCTGATTCTCTCTGGGAGCTTCCGTTTGTGGAGGAAACTGGTACTGCTGCTTCTGAGTTTCCTCCCTCAGGTGATCTGGTGAGGTCGTTAGGTGCTTCTCTACTTAACCCCACCTAATGCTTTGATTCATGCTTCCTATCAATGTTCCAGTGTTGGACTTGTGTTTCTCTGGATCATTCCTGTGGCCTGCTGCTCTGCATAGCTAAGTGCTTCTTTGCTATTTGTTGCTATTTTTTCTGTCCAGCTTGTCTATTTGTTTTGCTGGAAGCTCTGGGACGCAAGGGGTGTACCTCCGTGCCGTTAGTTCGGTACGGAGGGTCTTTTTGCCCCTTTGCGTGGTTTTCTTTAGGGTTTTGTGTAGACCGCAAAGTTATCTTTCCTATCCTCGTTCTGTCTAGAATATCGGGCCTCACTTTGCTGAATCTATTTCATCCCTACGTTTGTCTTTTCATCTTACTCACAGTCATTATATGTGGGGGGCTGCCTTTTCCTTTGGGGTATTTCTCTGAGGCAAGGTAGGCTTATTTTTCTATCTTCAGGCTAGTTAGTTTCTCAGGCTGTGCCGAGTTGCATAGAGAGCGTTAGGCGCAATCCACAGCTGCCTCTAGTTGTGTTTGGAGAGGATCAGGAATTGCGGTCTACAGAGTTTCCACGTCTCAGAGCTCGTTCTATTATTTTGGGTTATTGTCAGATCACTGTATGTGCTCTGATCGCTATGTACATTGTGTTACTGAATTGCCTATCATAACAGGGCACATTTTATAAGTGTTTAGTTCAGCGTGTGCAAGGAGAATAACTAAAAGAGCCACCTTGTTCAAATGCATCATTAGTGCTGCACAAGGTGACTCAGTTACAAACGCCTGGGGGGGGCAGGTTCCCTTTAATGTCTGTAGTAGTGTGAGTGTGGAGGGAGCAGGAGCAATTGCCGGATGCATAGCTGGGGATCAGCTGACGTTACTGAACCCCAATAACATGGCAGCAAGTGTTGACTGTGCAGACAGCACTTCGGAGCAGCAACTGGTGGTGTTGGAGCCCAGGGTCAATGCTAGAAGCAGAGTGTAGGCCGAGGCCTAATTGGAGCAAATTTAATATCTGTTGTTGTCTTAGTGTGGAGGGAGCAGGAGAACTTGCTGCACACACAGCAGGGTAGCAGCTGGCATTACTGAACCCCAATAACAGAGGAGCAACTGTTGACTGTGTGGACAGCACTTCCGGGCAGCAACTGGCGGTGTTGGAGCCCAGGGTCAATGCAAGAAACTGGCAGGAGAACTTGTCGCACACAGCAGGGGAATAGCTGGCATTACTGAACCCCAATAATAGAGGAGCAACTGTTGACTGTGCAGACAGCACTTCCAGTCAGCAACTGGCACTGTTGGAGCCCAGGGTCGATGCAAGAAACTGGAAGGAGAACTTGCTGCACACACAGCAGGGGAGCAACTGGCGTTACTGAACCCCAATAACAGAGGAGTATCCCGTTGACTGTGCAGACAGCACTTCCGGGCAGCAACTGGCGGTGTTGGAGTCCAGGGTCAATGCAAGAAACGGGCAGGAGAACTTGACGCACACACAGCAGGTGGAACAGCTGGCGTTACGGAACCCCAATAACGGAGGAGCAACTGTTGACTGTGCGGACAGCACTTCCGGGCAGCAACTGGTGGTGTTGGAGCCCAGGGTCAATGCAAGAAACTGGCAGGAGAACTTGCTGTACACACAGCAGGGGACAGCTGGCATTACTGAACCCCAATAACAGAGGAGCAACTGTTGACTGTGCAGACGGCACTTCCGGGCAACTGGCAGTGTTGGAGCTCAGGGTCAATGCTAGAAGCAGAGTGTAGGCCGAGGCCTAATTGGAGCAAATTTTATATCTGTTGTAGTCTTAGTGTGGAGGGAGCAGGAGAACTTGCCGAACACACAGCAGGGGAGCAGCTCGCATTACTGAACCCCAATAACAGAGGAGCATCTGTTGACTGTGCAGACAGTACTTCCGGGCAGCAACTGGTGGTGTTGGAGCTCAGGGTCAATGCTAGAAGCAGAGTGTAGGCCGAGGCCTAATTGGAGCAAATTTTATATCTGTTGTAGTCTTAGTGTGGAGGGAGCAGGAGAACTTGCTGAACACACAGCAGGGGAGCAGCTCGCATTACTGAACCCCAATAACAGAGGAGCATCTGTTGACTGTGCAGACAGCACTTCCAGGCAGCAACTGGTGGTGTTGGAGCTCAGGGTCAATGCTAGAAGCAGAGTGTAGGCCGAGGCCTAATTGGAGCAAATTTTATATCTGTTGTAGTCTTAGTGTGGAGGGAGCAGGAGAACTTGCCGAACACACAGCAGGGGAGCAGCTCGCATTACTGAACCCCAATAACAGAGGAGCATCTGTTGACTGTGCAGACAGCATTTCCGGGCAGCAACTGTGGTGTTGGAGTCTAGGGTCGATGCAAGAAACTGGCAGGAGAACTTGCCATGCACACAGCAGGGGAACAGCTGGCATTACTGAACCCCAATAACAGAGGAGCAACTGTTGACTGTGGGGACAGCACTTCTGGGCAGCAACTGGCGGTGTTGGAGCCCAGGGTCAATGCAAGAAACTGGCAGAACTTGCCGCACACACAGCAGGGAAACAGCTGGTGTTACTGAACCCCAATAACAGAGGAGCAACTGTTGACTGTGCGAACAGCACTTCCGGGCAGCAACTGGCGGTGTTGGAGCCCAGGGAATACAGGAGAAGCAGAGTGTCGGCCGAGGCCTAATTGGAGCAATTTGAAAGGAAACCTTTAACCCCCCAGGCATTAGTAACTGAAAGAGCCACCTTGTGCAACAGTAATGCTGCACAAGGAAAAGGTGGCTCTTTTAGTTTTGCTCCTTGCACACACTGAGCTAAACACTTATAAAATGTGTACCCTCATACCGTGAAGCCGTCATGGAGGTGGGACTTTCCTTCGTAATGAGATGCAGCACAGCTAGCATTCATACCCCGTTGGTGCCAGGTGCCACCTCCTCAGCGTTGTTTGAATCTGTCCCGGAGCCTGCGCTGTTATGTAAAACCTTGGGCATGGGCAGTTAGCGATGCCCATCTCCTGACATCATTTGGTGTCAGGCTGACTGCGCCTGTGTGGCCGTGCTGCCCGAGATCCCGCCTTGCAGTGTCTTCTGATTTATTCACACTTCATGGGCAAGTGCAGTGCACATCTTCGCCTGTCACTCATCTCCTTACGCCTTCTTCAGACTGTGCGTCATGGCCGGGGCATGTGATTAGGGATCAGCTGATGGCACACAGTCTGAAAAAGGCGGAAGGAGATGAGTGACAGGCAAAGATATGCACTGCGCATTGCCATGGATCCCAGCCCCGCAGTCTGAATAAATCAGAAGACACTGCGAGGTGGGATCTCAGGCAGCGCGGCCGCACATGTGCAGTCAGCATGACACGAAATGATGTCAGAAGACGGGCAGCGCTAACTGCCCATGCCCAAGGTTTAACATAACAGCGCAGGCTCCGGGACAGATTCAAACAATGCTGAGGAGGCAGCGCCCGGCGACAAGGGGGTATGAATGCCGGCTGTGCTGCGTCTCATTACGAAGGAAAGTCCCACCTCCGGGACGGTTTCACGCTATGAAGGGACAGATTTTATAAGTGTTAAGTTCAGCGTGTGCAAGAAGCATAACTAAAAGAGCCACCTTTTCCTGGTGCAGCATTAGTGTTGCGCAAGTTGGCTCTTTCAGTTACAAACACCTGGGGGGGACAGGTTCCCTTCAATTTCTGTTGTAGTGTGAGTGTGGAGGTAGCAGGAGCAATTGCTGGATACACAGCAAGGGATCAGCTGACGTTACTGAAACCCAATAACATGGCAGCGAGTGTTGACTGTGCAGACAGCACTTCCGGGCAGCAACTGTTGGTGTTGGAGCCCAGGAATTACAGAAGAAACAGAGTGTAAGCCAAGGCCTAATTGGAGCAAATTTCAAATCTGTAGTAGCGTGAGTGTGGAGGTAGCAGGAGCTATTGCCGGATACACAGCAGGGGAGCAGCTGACGTTACTGAACCCCACTAGCACAAGAGCGAGTGTTTTTCTCTCCGCAGACGGCACTTTGGAGCTGCAACTGGCGGTGTTGGAGCCCAGGGTCAATCAGAGTGTAGGCCGAGGCCTAATTGGAGCGAGTTTAATATCTTAAGTCGTGTGAGTGTGGAGATAGCAAGAGCAATTGCCGGATACACAGCAGGGAAGCAGCTGATGTTACTAAACCCCACTAACACAGGAGCGTGTGTTTTTCTCTGTGCAGATGGCACTTCCGAGCAGCAACTGGTGGTGTTGGAGCTCAGGGTCCCTCAGGGTGTAGGCCGAGGCCTAATTGGTGCGAGTTTAATATCTGAAGTTGTGTGAGTTTGGAGATAGCAGGTGCAATTGCTGGATACACAGCAGGGGAGCAGCTGATGTTACTAAATCCACAATAACATGGCAGCAAGTGTTGATTGTGCAGACGGCACTTCCAAGCAGCAACTGGCGGTGTTGGGATCCCAGGGAATCCAGGAGAAGCAGAGTGCAGGCCAAGGCCTGCACTCTAGGCAGTTTAAAATCTGTTGTTGTGTCAGCGTGGAGGTAGCAGGATCAATTGCCGGATACACAGCAGGGGAGCATCTGACGTTACTGAACCCCACTAACACTGGAGCGAGTGTTTTCTCTGTGCACACGGTACTTCCGAGCAGCAACTGGCAGTGTTGTAGCCCAGAGATTACAGGAGAAACAGAGTGTAGGCTGAGGCCTAATTGGAGCAAGTTGAAAGGGAACTTTTAACCCCCCCAGGCATTAGTAACTGAAAGAGCCACCTTGTGCAGCAGTAATGCTGCACAAGGAAAAGGTGGCTCTTTTAGTTATGCTCCTTGCTCACACTGAACTAAACACTTTTAAAATGTGTCCCTTCATACCGTGAAGCCGTCCCGGAGGTGGGACTTTCCTTCGTACTGAGACGCAGCACAGCCGGCATTCATACCCCCTTGGCATCGGGCGCCACCTCCTCATCGTTGTTTGAATCTGTTCTGGAGCCTGCGCTGTTATGTTAAACCTTGGGCATGGGCAGTTAGCGCTGCCTATCTTCTGACATCATTTGGTGTCAGGCTGACTGCGCCTGTGCGTCCGCGCTGCCCGAGAACCCGCCTCGCAGTGTCTTCTGAGTTATTCACACTGTGGGGCTGGGATTCATGGGCATGTGCATATCTTCGCCTATCACTCATCTCTTTCCGCCTTCTTCAGACTGTGCGGCGTCAAGGCTGTGGCATGTGGGATCAGCTGACGGCGCACAGGCTGAAGAAGGTGGAAGGAGATGAGTGACAGGCAAAGATATGCACTGTGCATGCCCAAGAATCCCAGCCCTGCAGTATGAATAAATCAGAAGACACTGCGGGGCAGGATCTCGGGCAGCGCGACCACACAGGAGCAGTCAGCCTGACATCAAATTATGTCAGAAGACGGGCAGCGCTAACTGCCCATGCCCAAGGTTTAACATAACAGCGCAGGCTCCGGAACAGATTCAAACAATGCTGAGAGGGTGGCGCCCAGCGCCAAGGGGGTATGAATGCCGGCTGTGCTACGTTTCATTACAAAGGAAAGTCCCACCTCCGGGAGGGTTTCACAGTATGAGGGGACGCATATTTGATAAGTGTTAAGTTTAGCGTGTGCAAGGAGCATAACTAAAAGAGCCACTTTTTCTTGGTGCAGCATTAGTGCTGTACAAGGTGGCTCTTTCAGTTACAAACGCCTGGGGGGACAGGTACCCTTTCAACTTGCTCCAATTAGGCCTCAGCCTACACTCTCTTTCTCCTGTAATCCCTGGGCTCCAACACCACCTGTTGCTGCTCAGAAGTACCGTTTGCACAGAGAAAAACACTTGCTCCTGTGTTAGTGGGGTTCAGTAACGTCAGCTGCTCCCCTGCTGTGTATCTTGCATTTGCTACTGCTACCTCCACGCTGACACAACAACTACGATGTAGTAGTGTGAGTGTGGAGGTAGCAAGAGCAATTGCCAGATACACAGCAGGGGATCAGCTGACGTTACTGAAACCCAATAACACTGGGTCATGTGTTGACTGTGCAGACGGCTGTTCTGAGCAGCAACTGGCGGTGTTGGAGCCGAGGGATTGCAGTTCAGGTGGTAGAAACATGAACACAACAGGAGACCTGGATACTGTTGCCAACCAAGTATTTAATCTGGAAGAGGAGTGGCAAATTCCTGCGAGATCCAGGCCTACTTTCCAGAAAAGTAAGCCGGTCAACGTTATCGGAGGATAGTCGCATGCGACGGTCTGTTAGTACACCACCTGCGGCACTAAAGACGCATTATGTTATGATCCGGTGACCTTGGAGCAGCATGAAAACTTACACTGGAGTAAGTGGTAACTATACTGACCGCAAATCCTGATCTTAACACTGCAACTAGAAGTAGCCATGGAATGTACCTAACAACCTAGACACCTTGTCACAGCCGGAGGACTAAATACCCCTACAGATGGAAATAGGAATACTATCTTGCCTCAGAGCAGAACCCCAAAGGATAGGCAGCCCCCCACAAATATTGGCTGTGAGTCAGAGAGGAAAGACACGCACAGGCATAAAAACAGGATTTAGCACAAGAGGCCACTCTAGCTAAAATAGGAAAGCATAGGACAGAGTTCTGTGCCGTCAGTATTAAAACCCTTCCAAAAATATCCACAGCAGATATACAAAAAATTCCTCCATCCAACTAAAGACGTGGAACGTATATCTGCAACTCCAGAGACAAATACACTCAGAGCAGGAATGCAATCAAAAAACAAGCACACAGCTTGTGTGCCATGGAAAAAGAAACAGACACTTATCTTTGCTGAATTGGCAGCTAAGCAGGAGAAGCCAGACAGAGATCCAACACTTCCCAAGAAACATTGACAACTGGCAAGGACTAATGAGTCCTGCAAACCTAAATACCCCAGTCAGAATTGCAATTAGCAGATACACCTGTCCAGGACTGCAGCCCAGAGACAACTGCATTACCACCTACAACCACCGGAGGGAGCCCAAAAGCAGAATTCACAACAGGGGGACTGCAAATGATGAAGTGGGGGAGAGGGACTGTACATAATGAAGTGTGTCTGGAGTGAATGCAAATGATTAAGTGGGTGGGAGGGGGACTGCACATAATGAAGTGGGGAAGAGGAGGACTGCACATGACAAAGTCGGAGGGCTGCATATGATGAAGTTAGTAGGACTGCAAATTATGAAGTGGGAGAAGACTGCAAATGATGAAGTGGGGCAGGGAGACAGGGGATTACAAATGATTAAATGGGGAGAGGAGGACTGCACATGAAGAAGTGGGGGGGATGAGGGACTGCAAATGGTCAATAAAGGGGATTGGAAATTATGAAGTGGAAGGGAGGGGGACTGCAAATGATGAAGTGGAGGACTGCACATGATGAAGTGGGAGAGGGAGGACTGCATATTATGAAGTGGGGGAAGAGGACTGCACATGATGAAGTGTGTAGAGGGACTGCAAATGATGAAATGATGGTGATGGGGACTGCAAATGATGAAGTGACGGGGGACTGCAAATGATGAAATTGGGGGACAGGAACTGCAAATGATGAAGTGATGGGGAAGGGGGACTGCAAATGATGAAGTGAGGGGGACTGGAAATTATGAAGTGGGGGAAGGGAGACTGCAAATGATGAAGTGGGGGAGGGAGAAAGGGGACTGCAAATGATTAAGTGGGTGGGAGGGGGACTGCACATAATGAAGTGGGGAAGAGGAGGACTGCACATGACAAAGTCGGAGGGCTGCACATGATGAAGTTAGCGGGACTGCAAATTATGAAGTGGGAGAAGACTGCAAATGATGAAGTGGGGCAGGGAGACAGGGGACTACAAATGATTAAATGGGGAGAGGAGGACTGCACATGATGAAGTGGGGGGGATGGGGGACTGCAAATGGTCAATAAAGGGGACTGGAAATTATGAAGTGGAAGGGAGGGGGACTGCAAATGATGAAGTGGGGGACTGCACATGATGAAGTGGGAGAGGGAGGACTGCAAATGATGAAGTGGGGAGGAGGATTGCACATGATGAAGTGTGTCGAGGGACTGCAAATGATGAAATGATGGTGATGGGGACTGCAAATGATGAAGTGACGGGGGACTGCAAATGATGAAATAGGGGGACAGGGACTGCAAATAATGAAGTGATGGGGAAGGGGGACTGCAAATGATGAAGTGAGGGGGATGGGGGACTGCAAATGATGAAGTAAAGGGGACTGAAAATGATAAAGTGTACAGAGGAGGACTGCAAATGATGAAATGGGGGAAGTGAGGGGTTGAGGGGGACTGGAAATTATGAAGTTGGGAGGGAGACTGCAAATGATGAAGTTGAGGGGGACTGGAAATTATGAAGTGGGGGAAGGGAGACTGCAAATGATGAAGTGGGGGAGGGAGAAAGGGGACTGCAAATGATGAAGTGGGGAGAGGGACTGCACATAATGAAGTAGGATGGATGGGAGACTGTAAATAATGAGTTGGGGACTGCACAAGATGAAGTGGCGAAGGGAGGACTGCAAATGATGACATGGAGGGAGGGGGACTTGCACATGATGAAGTGTGTCTGGGGGGACTGCAAATGATGAAGTGAGAGGGGATGGGGACTGCATGAAGAATTGTGTGATGGGGACTGGAAATGATGATGTGTGTCTGATGGGGACAGGAAATGGTGAAGTGAGGGGAGATTACAAATGATGAACTAAAAGCAAATGATGACGTGGGAGGGGGACTGCAAATTATGAAGTGTGGGGAAGGGGGTGAGGGACTGGAAATGATGAAGTGTGGGGTGAGGGGGACTGGAAATTATGAAATAAGGAGGGATCGGAGACTGCTAATGATGAAGTGGGGTGAAGGTGAACTGCACATGATAAAGTGGGGGAGGGAGAAAGGGACTGCAAATGATGAAGTGGGGGTGAGGGGACTGGCAATGATGAAGCAAGGGGGACTGGAAATGAAGTGAGGGGGAGGAGGATAGCATGTGATGACGTGAGGGGCTGGTGGACTGCAAATTAAGAAGTGGGGGAAGGGGGACTGCAAATGATGAAGTGAGGGGAGAACTGGGGCTGCAAATGATGAATTGAGGGTGAGGGACAGGGACAGCAATTGAATAGAAGGTGGAGGGTGGGTAGAGCAAATGATGAATTGAAGGTGGAGGCTGGGGAGAGCAAATGATGACCTGAGGGAGAGCAAATAATGATGAATTTTGAGGATGGGTGGAGTAAATGATGTATTGAATGTGGGTAGAGCAGATGATAATGAATAGGGCATGGGAGGGAGAGAAGACATAACAATGAATTGGGTGGAAGGGGCATGTAAATAAAATGAATCGGGGGAGCGGGAGGTACATACTGAGGGGCATTGAGGATGCTGCAGTGACTGGTACTAAATTGGGGAAACAGTACAGGTGCTAATTAATTTATATATTTATTAGGTGTGGAAAGTGGCTAAGTCAGGGCACGGCGGTGGATTATAATTTATATTTGGAATTGTAGGTTGTATAATAACTAATTATATATTAATGGTGGGTCCACGTCTGTATTCAGCTATGTAGTGTAGAAGAAAGGGAAAAAGTGGGGAATGTGCTCTGGAAGCGGTGCTCTAGGTAATTATGTGTTATTTTATGCAGAGACAAGTGTGTTACCTGTAAACTGACACTATACACTGTAGTCCATCACACCTGAAGGGTGCATGCCACACACGCCGTTCCTACTACCTACAGAAAACCCTTGAGAAAGGCCATAAAGGCTGAAATGTTGGAACTAAATTTTCTGTTGGTCTTTATCGGTTGTGGAATTAAAAAATAAATTATATATACTTCATTTCATCGTTATGGACTGATATTCTTGAGGGTTTGAGGTGTTCATAGACTATTGATTATTAATTTTTACACTAAAGCATCAATCTCTCCCTTTTGAGTGCAATTTAAAAAGCCTTGCTTGAAACATTAGTATACACTGTATACTATGTACAGAGCTCCTGTGTATAATTTCACTGGTGATCTCTGTATTACTTTATGTAGTGGTATTATGTGGTCAGGTCATGGTGTATGTTATGATATGGTGGCCTTGGAGCAGCATGAGACGTACTCTGGAGAAGGTGGTCCCTGTACTGACCGCAAACCCTGAACCTAGAAGCGCAACTAAAAGTAGCCGTGGGGGGTACCTAACACTCCCTAGACCCCTCGGCACAGCCTAAGATCTAACTACCCCTAAAGACAGAAACAGGAAACCTATCTTGCCTCAGAGAAAATCCCCAAAGGATAGATAGCCCCCCACAAATATTGACTGTGAGAGGAGAGGGAAAAAACCTACGTAGATATGAAATCAGATTTTAGCATAGGAGGCCATACTAGCTAAAAAGAAAGAATAGAACAGAGTACTATGCGGTCAGTATAAAAACACTAGAAAATATCCACCGCAGAAAATACGGATCACCACATCTGACTAAAGACATGGGGGGTACATCTGCATCTCCAGAGAAATAGCTAGGCTGCAAAAAATCCTTCACAGACCAAGCTGGACAAGACAAAAACATGAAAATGCACAGAACTGTAAGGTCCACTGCAGGTGGACAGCAAAAACAAAGCCAGGACTTATCTTTGTAGAAAAACACAGCAAACTGGAGAGACCAGCAGGGAAGTGAATCCTTCAAGAACAATGGACAACTGGCACTGACTAAAGGATTATGCAAAGCTATATACCCCAGTCAGTCCTGCAATTAGTAGATACACCTGTCCACTCCTGCAATCCAGGCACAACTGCACCACCCTCCACAACCACCGGAGGGAGCCCAAAAGCTGAATTCACAACAGTACCCCCCCTTGAGGAGGGGTCACCGAACCCTCACCAGAGCCCCCAGGCCGATCAGGATGAGCCCGATGAAAGGCACGAACCAAATCAACGGCATGGACATCAGAGGCAGAAAACCAAGAATTATCCTCCTGGCCATAACCCTTCCACTTGACAAGGTACTGAAGCTTCCGCCTCGAAAAACGAGAATCCAAAATCTTCTCAACAACATATTCCAACTCCCCATCGACCAATACAGGGGCCGGAGGATCTACAGAGGGAACAATGGGCTCCACATATTTCCGCAACAAAGATTTATGGAAGACATTATGAATAGCAAACGAGGCCGGGAGCGCCAGGCGAAAGGACACCAGATTAATAATCTCAGAAATCCTATAAGGACCAATAAATCGAGGCTTAAACTTAGGGGAAGAAACCTTCATAGGAACATGACGGGAAGATAACCAAACCAGATCCCCAATCCGAAGCCGGGAACCAACACACCGACGACGATTAGCAAAACGTTGAGCCTCCTCCTGAGACAGCACCAAATTGTCCACCACATAAGCCCAAATCTGCAGCAACCTGTCGACCACAGAATCCACACCAGGAAGGTCAGAAGGCTCAACCTGCCCAGAAGAAAAACGAGGATGAAAACCAAAATGACAAAAAAAAGGCGAAACCAAAGTAGGCGAACTAGCCCGATTATTAAGGGCAAACTCGGCCAATGGCAAAAAAGCCACCCAATCATCCTGATCAGCAGTTAGTTCGCTCAGTCTGGCCATTTGTCTGAGGATGAAATGCAGAAGAAAAAGACAAATCAATGCCCAGCTTGGCACAAAAGGCCCGCCAAAACCTAGAAACAAATTGGGAACCTCTGTCGGACACAATATTCTCCGGAATACCATGCAAACGCACCACATGCTGAAAAAACAACGGAACCAAATCAGAAGAAGAAGGCAATTTAGGCAAAGGCACCAAATGAACCATCTTAGAAAATCGGTCACAGACATCCCAGATAACCGACATTCTTTGGGAAACAGGAAGATCGGAAATAAAATCCATAGAAATATGTGTCCAGGGCCTCTCTGGGACCGGTAATGGCAAAAGCAACCCACTAGCGCGGGAACAGCAAGGCTTAGCCCGCGCACAAATCCCACATGACTGCACAAAAGAACGCACATCCCGTGACAAAGAAGGCCACCAAAAGGACCTACTAACCAAATCTCTGGTACCAAAAATCCCAGGATGGCCAGAAAACACAGAACAATGAACCTCAGAAATCACTTTAGTAGTCCATCTATCAGGAACAAACAGTTTCCCCACAGGACAGCGGTCAGGCATATCAGCCTGAAATTCCTGAACAACCCGTCGCAAATCAGGGGAGATGGCAGAAAGAATCACCCCTTCCTTCAAAATGCCGACCAGCTCAAGAACCCCAGGGGAATCAGGAAAAAAACTCCTAGAGAGGGCATCCGCCTTAACATTCTTAGTACCAGGAATGTACGAGACCACAAAATCAAAACGGGAGAAAAACAGGGACAATCGAGCCTGTCTAGGATTCAGCCGTTTGGCAGACTCGAGGTAAATCAGATTCTTATGATCGGTCAGGACCACAATACGGTGCTTGGCCCCCTCAAGCCAATGTCGCCACTCCTCAAATGCCCAATTCATAGCCAACAACTCCCGATTGCCGACATCATAATTGCGTTCCGCAGGCGAAAACTTCCGAGAAAAGAAGGCACACGGTTTCATCAAGGAACCATCAGAATTCCTCTGAGACAAAACGGCCCCTGCCCCAATCTCAGACGCGTCAACCTCAACCTGAAATGGAAGAGAAACATCTGGCTGATGCAACACAGAAGAAAATCAGCATTTAAGCTCCTGAAAGGCAGAAACAGCCGCGGAGGACCAATTTGTCACATCAGCGCCTTTCTTGGTCAAATCGGTCAGAGGTTTAACCACACTGGAGAAGTTGGCAATGAAACAACGATAAAAATTAGCAAAGCCTAAAAATTTCTGAAGGCTCTTCACAGATGTGGGCTGAATCCAATCATGAATGGCCTGAACCTTAACCGGATCCATTTCTATAGATGAGGGAGAAAAAATAAAACCCAAAAAAGAAACCTTCTGCACTCCAAAGAGGCACTTTGACCTCTTCACAAATAAAGCATTATTACGGAAGATCTGAAATACCATCCTGAGCTGTTTCACATGAGACTCCCAATCATTGGAAAAAATCAAAATATCATCCAAATATACAACCATGAATTTATCAAGATAACTCCGAAAGATATCATGCATGAAGGATTGGAACACAGATGGGGCATTAGAGAGTCCGAATGACATCACAAGGTATTCAAAATGGCCTTCAGGCGTATTAAATGCAGTTTTCCATTCGTCACCCTGCTTGATACGAATAAGATTATATGCCCCTCGAAGGTCAATCTTAGTAAACCAGCTAGCCCCCTTAATTCTAGCAAACAAATCCGTAAGCAAAGGCAAGGGGTATTGAAATTTGACCGTGATCTTATTCAAGAGGCGATAATCAATACAGGGTCTCAAGGAGCCATCCTTCTTGGCAACAAAAAAAACCCCGCTCCCAACGGGCACCCTCTTATGATCTCGAGCCAGGGAGCTTTCTAGGAAAGTTCCCACGATCTAGGAACAGCCAGCAGAGGGCGCCTCACCGCAAATGCAGGTAAATATAGGTCATTGACCTACTTTACCTACATTCTCTGGGGTTTTGCAGACATGAGCAACGTTGCATTAGCAAAGCTCGTGGCTGCAAAATATTTTAACCCCTTCAGATGGATTTACATCGTTGGACGTTACAGATCTGCGGAAGGTAAGGATATTGTTGGTTTATTATGTTTTTTTGTTACAGAACGAGGGTCTTCATTGATTGGATTGGGCGTTCAATAAAATATTAAAACAACCTTTGTTTTTATTTCATTAAAATAATTTTTAATAATGTGTTTGTGTATTTTTTAACCCTTTACTAGTATTGGATTAATAATGAATAGGTGTCATAATTGACTCCTCTCCATTATTAATCTGGCTTACTGTCACCTTACAATAGCAAGGTGGCATTAACCCTTCATTACCCCATATCCCACCGCTACACGGGAATGGGAAGAGAGTGGCCAAGTGCCAGAATAGGCGCATCTTCCAGATGTGACTTTTCTGGGGTGGCTGGGGGCAGATGTTTTTAGCCAGGGGGGGGCCAATAACCATGGACCCTCTCCAGGCTATTAATATCTGCCCTCAGTCACTGGCTTTACCACTCTGGCGGAGAAAATTGTGCGGGAGCCCACGCCAATTTTTTCCGCCATTTAACCCCTTAATTTACTAGCTAGAACGGCCAAATTTTGCATAGACACACTACTAACATTAGTAGTGTGGAATATGCAAAAAAATGGTGATATGAGGTGGTTTACTGTATGTAAACCAGGTCTCATATCATGTCGGGTTTAGGAAGGAGAAAGCAAAAGCCGGTAATTGAATTAACGGCTTTCTGCTATATCGCGCTGGATGAAATATTAATATATATACATACAGTATATGTGTCTACTGACATATATATATATATATATATATATATATATATATATATGGACAGTATATATGTTTTTTTTTTTTTTTTACACATGGATCCCTTGTATAGCCGTATGTCGGTTTTGCAAGCCTGCGATAAAAACACGCAGTACGGATGACATACGGATTACATACGGAGGATGCCATGCGCAAAAAACGCTGAAACACCCTGCCTACGGAGGAGCTACGGACCATTATTTTCGGGACTTTTCAGCGTATTACGGCCGTAATATACGGACCGTATTTTCATACGCTGAGTGTGAAGCCGGCCTTGGGGACCTTTTTAAAATGCTTAGGAAGCCTTTGCAGGTGTTTTTTGTTAATTATTCTAATTTCCTGAGATAATGACTTTTGAGTTTTCATTAGCTGTAAGCCATAATCACCAGCATAAACAGAAATAAACACTTTAAATAGATTACTCTGTTTGTAATGACTCCATATAGTATATAAGTTTCACTTTTTGTATTGAAGAACTGAAGTAATTAAACTTTTTGATGATATTCTAATTTTGTGAGAAGCACCTGTGTAGTAAAGCGATCGACAATCACAGCTTCAAGTCCATTAACCCCTTTCTGACATCGGACGGGATAGTACGTCTAAGGTCAGAACCCCGCGCTTTGATGCGAGCTCCGGCGGTGAGCCTGCATCAAAGCCGGGACATGTCAGCTGTTTTGAACAGCTGACATGTGCCCGCAATAGCGACTGGTGGAATCGCGATCCACCTGCCGATATTAACTAGTTAAATGCTGCTGTGAAATGCTGACAGCGGCATTTAACCGGCACTTCCGGCCATCGGCCGAAAATGAGCACATCACCGACCCCATCACATGATCAGGCATAGTTGGCATAGTAACCATAGAGGTCCTTGAGACCGCTATGTTTGCTGATGCTGGTTTGCTATAAGCGCCAGCCTGTGGTCGGCGCTCATAGCAGTGCAGGAATTCAGCTACACAGGAGCGATCTGATGATCGCTCCCATGTAACTGAGCCTACCAATGGAAGGTATACTTACAAAGTATGGGCAATCATACCACATCAAAACCACCACCCCACAACAGATCACAGGTCCCATATATACATTTCTAATTAACATATATTAAATAGTGCCAACATAAATCATCAAATCCGTATCCCAGGAAAAAATTCCTTATATTCAGGTGAGCAGCGTCCATTGTGGTAGATGGTGGAAAAGATCGTCCTTTTTTTTTTTTTTTTGGAGTTTTGCATCAAATACCCCCAAGATTGGAGTGATCCTCAGTCATGAATGCTGACAGGGCCAGAAGCGCATTCAAGGGAAAAGCCTTAGGCATCGAGTCTATTCCAATCACTAATAATGCACAGAAACACAAACATTAAAATACAAGAATTTAAAACAATGTAAAAAATAAAAACAACATGCCTAGGTTGCACCATAAATGCGACGCTAGACTTCTTAAGGTTAGGGGAATTGATGTTTTACATCTGGGGATTTGGGGTGGGGACAACAAAAAGCTTTTAGCACAAAAAGAGACCAAATGGATAGTGTAGCTTGGCACCATGTCACCCAACGGCTTAAATGAAGCACTTAGTTTCGCCTCCTATTTATGAGGGATCCTATTACTGCTATATTTCTCCAGTGTTCGTGGTGTGCTGTATGTAAAAAGAACCTCCTGCTTCCCATCATAGAGACAGGGTTAAAACATTCCTTGTCGGCCTCTATCCCTTAGTTTCGGTTGGGATGTTGTTTTTATTTTTTACATTGTTTTAAATTCTTGTATTTTAATGTTTGTGTTTCTTTGCATTATTAGTGATTGGAATAGACTCGATGCCTAAGGCTTTTCCCTTGAATGCGCTTCTGGCCCTGTCAGCATTCATGACTGAGGATCACTCCAATCTTGGGGGTATTTGATGCAAAACTCCCGAAAAAAAAGAAAAAAAAAGGACGATCTTTTCCACCATCTACCACAATGGACGCTGCTCACCTGAATATAAGGAATTTTTTCCTGGGATACGGATTTGATGATTTATGTTGGCACCATGCATTTAATATATGTTAATTAGAAATGTATATATGGGACCTGTGATCTGATGTGGGGTGGTGGTTTTGATGTGGTATGATTGCCCATACTTTGTAAGTATACCTTCCATTGGTGGCCGTGCGTGTCGCGCTGCGGTCCGCTGTGTGCTGGTGTGGAACGGTGTCTCCTGGCTCTGTGCGCACGTCCGGGGCGCTGTTTTCGCTCCCTGCGCGTGCGCACTTGCCTTGATGCCGAGTTCCACTGTCAGGACCTGTCGGACGCAACGCGCATGCACCGACAGCGCCTCCATGATTGGCTGTTAAACATCACATGGTTAGGGTCAGGGGCTATTTCAAGGTCCTTTTCGGCACTAAGTGGCTATCCCCTTGAGGAAGCGGCACGGTGCTGCCGCGAAACGCGCGTCGGGGTTTCCTCCTCACCGTCTCCCCACCTTCCCCCCGCAAACGGTAAGTTTTGCACTAGTACCAGCCACCTTACTTTTGCGGTGACATTATGGGGTCCGATGTTTGGACACTGGTCTGGTAACTGGGTGCTCTACTTGGGTCAGGCCCATTGAGGCCGCCTATTTGCACATAGCACCTTATTATGCTTTACTGCTGAGGGGGATCTGTTTGTATGCTCCCTATGTGTAGAGTATTAGTTGTGGGGTTTGGTTGGGGGCTTTTTTCAGCATTTCTTAGACATTCACGCTGCTCCTGTTACTAAATAATGTTATATTGCTACTTGAACTCTATGTCTGTTTATGTACTAAATTATGTAATAAACGCTATTTATATTTTGTTCATCAATGCTCCGGGTCTTTCTCCTTAATATAATCGTACTGACCTGTACGATCATATTGCCTGGTGAGTTTTACTGTAAAGTGAACATTTTTGACGCATGGTAAGGTTTTAATACTAAAGGTTAGTACCGTCTGAATTGGGTACATCTTGGCAATAGTTGGATGGCTTTTAATAAATATCCTATTTTATTTATATGTACAAAATATTAAAAACAATTGTGAAATTGCACTTTATTTGAGTTTCAATGCACGTGGAATAATAACCCTCAGTGCCTCTTTACTGTAATAATGCTTCTGAGCAGGAGCGTACATAGGAATAACAGGTGCCCTACAGCAATAGCAAGAGTCCTATCACATCACAGTCAAAGAAGGACATATCTCTCCACTTTTTAAGGAATTGAAAGGATATGTAATGCAGCACTTACTGTTATTTTGCCCCATTGAAGCACCTAAATGGTCCTACCCACTATGATACCCCTTTTTAAGCTCACACAGTATGATGACCCCACACAGTATGATTTCCCCACAAATCCGGCACAAAGTATGATGCCCCAGAGCAGCGCACACTGTAAGATGGTCACCACATCCCCTTATACAGTATTTGCATTTACCACAGCTCTCATTACACAGTGTGAGGTGCAACACAGACCCTCACACAGTATAATGTTCACCACAGGTCCCTATGTAAAGTATGATGAGCACCAATGCCCTCTCGTACAGTGTGATGGCCCCATAACCCCCCCATACTGTATGATGGTCACCACAGTAGTATATCGGCCGCCACAGACCTCCACATAGGATGATGGCCTACACAGCCCCCAATCAGTATGATGGTCCCCCTCCACTATAATATCCACCACAACCACGCTACACAGTATGATGGTCCACTACAGTCACCACAATTCATTATGAAGATCCCCACAGCAACTCGTATAGTATAAGAGTCACCCACCCATATTGTGTGATGGTCTCCCCAATAGCACCCTATATAGTATGATGGTCCTCCCCAAATCCCCCAATATCAGGGGTGTCAAACTGCATTCCTCGAGGGCCGCAAACCATGCGTGTTTTCAAGATTTCCTTAGCATTGCACAAGGTGCTGCAATCATTATGTGTGTAGGTGATTAAATTATCACCTGTGCAGTACAAGGAAATCCTGAAAACATGACCTGTTTGCAGCCCTTGAGGAATGCAGTTTGACACCCCTGCCCTATATAGTATGACGGTCCTCCCAACAGTGTCCTTTATATTATAATGGTCCTCCCAACAGCCCTGTACATAGTATAATTGTCCATCACAGCCTTCAAAGAATCTACGTACAGTGATTAAAGAGTGAAGGGCAGGACATCCATGGGACCCAATAGAGTAGACAGCGTAAATCCTGATCATGGAATCCCTATTAAGAGCTGCCAAGTGACCAGAGATGGAACTACAGAAAAATGAGTACATAAAAATGCATTTACAATTGTACAAAGCATAACCACTAAATCACAATGTACAACTGCACTTGGACAACTGCTGTCAAAATAAAAACTTCTCTGCCCCATGAATAATAAAAACACAGTTATTTCTAATTAAGAAATCTGGGGTGATGTTGGGTGATGTGACTTTTGTTTTAGTTACATTAATGAAACAAGGAAAAGTGGAGATTATTACAAAAAAGAAAGTGGCTTTTTTTCTTTAGTGTATTGTATTTTATAGTTTTACGGTAGACTGCACCTGCTCCAAGCCAAACATTTTCCATCAATTTCTTTTTGATAGAAAAGTACTGTCAGATAATGAGTCACACTGTAATCATATCAGCATGTACTATATGTCTACCACAGTGCTACCAGCTTTTAGTTGAGATTTGCTGCTGCTCAATTTAGACTAATTTCAGGTGATTGTTATACTCTGTAGGCCATGAAATGCTGTCAATGTTGTACAGATAGAAGGAGAGAAAAATTGTGTTATGCTTTTTGAGGAATATATAAATAGGTATAAATGAGGCCTAGAGAATGACACTAATTGCATAAAGCTACAAAAGTAGACCTGCTGACTGTAAAAGCATTTTTGCAGTCTCTACATGTAATTAGTAAGTTGAGATAAAGGCTATGCCTTATACAAAGTGTGCGGATGCAGATTAATGTTCTCTAAAATCTCAGCCAACCACTGTAGTTTTAAAAGCCTCCTCAACACTTTGCTCATATACAGTGGTGCCTGAAAGTTTGTGAACCCTTCACAATATTTCCACATTTCTGCATACATTTGACCTATAAAAACATCAGATTTTCACTCACATCCTTAAAATAGAGCCAAAAAAAAAATAGGTGTCATATTTTTTACTAAGGAAAACTATCCAATATCACATGAATTGGAGTGAAAAATGTATGTGAACCTGCACATATATGCTGTACAGTACTATGCAACCATATGATTTGCTGTTTAAGAGTAGGCTTGATTTTCATCCAGAAGAGTAAATTCAATCACTATTTTGCCTAAATATACTGCCATGAATAGAGAATGGTGTCTAATAGCTTCAAAAAGAAATTTTTCCCAACGATTGAGGAGGAATTTGGTGATGAACAATGCTTTTCCAGCATGATGGACCACCATGTCACAAGGCAAAAGTCATAACTAATTGACCTGATGAGCAACATATATATACATTTTGGGTTGATAGTCAGAAGACCCCCCAGATCTCAATCCCAACGAGAATTTGTGGTTAATCGCCAAAAAGTGAGTGGACAAACAAAAACACAGATTTTGCCATAAACTCCAATCACTGATTAGGTAAGAAAGGGTTGTTATCAGTAAAATACTGCATGTCAAGATTGACCTGCTGAAGTCTTGAAAAGGGATTAACAAGGTAATTATTGAATCATTTTCATAAACTTGATTATTTTTATTGATTTCATTTTACTTTAACATATCATAGAAACATCTGACCAAAAGTTTTAAAAACACTGGTACTGTAAACTTTTAGAAAACCTAAATTTATGTCAGTCTTAAAACTTTTGACAACTCAATGACTGTCTCTTCAGCAATAGTATGGTATTGCAGAATATAGTATAAGCAATTAGACGCTCACTTTTTTAAATCTGTTAAGGAGATTAAATGTAAAGATACAGTAAAAAAAAGAAGTAATTTAAACTACTGTTTGGGCGCATGGCAGGACTCAGAAGGGATGGAGTAGCATTTGAGTTTTAGAATGCAAAATTGTCTGGAATCGATAGTGGATGCCATGTTGCGTTTGCAGAGCCCTTGATGTACCTAAAAGTGGAACCCTCCCACAAGTCACCCCATTTTGCAAACTAGACCCCTCAAGGAATTTAAGTAGATATGTGGTGAGCTTCACAGAATTTTACAACGTTAAATCGTGAAAATGCAAAAAATTATTTTTTTCCACAAAAAAGTTTCTTTATCCCCTATTTTTTCATTTTCACAAGGGTTGCAGGAGAAAATGGACACCAAAATGTGTTGTGCAATTTCTTCTTGGTGTGCCTATACACACGTTGGTACCCCTCGTTTACAGAAAAACCAACAATGGTCACAGAAATAACTTGAATCTGACAAAAGTAATAATAAATAAAAAATCTATGAAAATGAACAAATGAAAGTCAGACATTGCTTTTCAACCATGCTTCCACAGAATTTAAAAAAAATAAAACTCATGAAATCGGCTTATTATTAATTATTACTTTTGTCAGATTCAAGTTATTTCTGTGACCATTGTGGGTTTTGTAGTCATTAAACGAGGGGTATCAACAATTTTGATCACGTGTGTATGTGTTGAGAAACTACTATTTGGACACACTGCCGAGCTCTGAAAGGAAGGAGAGTCTGGAATGCAAACTTTGTTGGAATGGTCTGCTTATGCCATGCCGCTTTTGGAAAGACCCTCAGGTCCCTAAACAGTGAAAATCCCCCACAATTGACCCCAATTTGGAAACTACACTCCTCAAGGAATTTTTCTGGAGGCATAGTTAGGGCCATAATAACAATTATTTTGGGTTTTTTGGTTTATGAATTTATAATGTGGAGGTTCAGAAGGTAAATTACCATATAGACAAAGTGTCCAATGCAGGCGTTATATAGTGACTCACCCCTAATGGCTCACCAACACAAATACATATTAAATAATATCCCGGGAGGTCCCATATATATGTGTGGAAAAGACCGAGCCCAAGCTATGCCTGCCAAATGGCAGATGGGGAAGAGATGGGGAACATAAGATGCAAGGTACACCAACCTGCTGCCGCCGCGCGTGGAAGGAGATGTCCCGACGCGCGTTTCGCAAATGTTTCTTCCTCGGGGGGCATTGGACACTTTGTCTATATGGTAATTTACCTTCTGAACCTCCCTGCTGTTCGCTAATTATTCAGGAGCTCTCTCTTTGGTGTAGTTGCCCACCTATTGGTATAATTACTCTCCATGATTAGATTGTATGTTGGGCTAACATCTTTACCTATCTGTAACATCCCTACATGTTTATATATATATATATATATATATATATATATATATATATATATGTTTTTTGGTATACTTATGATTGCTGATTTGCTCCTCATCTGATTGTTGTATACGTGCATGGCACTAGGTTTGCCTCTCTTTTTTCTATTGTATCTTCTTTTTTACTCTGGTTTTTATTGTTGTATTTATATGTAATATTTTAGAGTCTTCTCAATAAAATTGTTAATTTTAGCTCTTGTGTCCATCTTTTTCTTGGCTATCTCTCACTGGGAAAATGTTGCCCTGGTACAATACGAACACCTTTGGTTTCAGAAGTACTGGGACTCTCTCCTTCCTGCCCAAATATTAGGACCTTGATAACTATCTCCTGAAACTTAAGAAAGGTCACAGTTTTGCCCACACATCGAAACAGCACAAAAGCATTGTACAGTGCTATCGGTACAATGTGCACAGTTAACTGTTTGTACCATTCTTTTGCTTTTAGCATGGTACTATATGGTTTGAGAACTTCATCTGAGAGATCTTCACCTTTCATGAACTTATAATATATAACATATAATCCAGGATACAATCTCACACTGGTATCCATCCACAGACAGCTGTTTCGGGGTTTTTGCCCCTCATCAGTGTGGAGTAGGAATCTGGCTATTAGGAGCAGTGCCTAGTAAACACTGCTCCTAATAGCCAGATTCCTACTCCACACTGATGAGGGGCAAAAACCCCGAAACAGCTGTCTGTGGATGGATACCATGCTTGGCATAGGTGGCTTTCCTTCATAGGATGCTGCCCTTCCTGTGGTTGTTCCTTCCCAGGGAAAGGCCTGGCTATTCACTGCTTGCGTCGAGAAACACGTGATGGTGTCTCCGCAGCTTCTTTACATGCATCTGCATATTTCCCATAAGGGATGGGGGCAGTGTTCTGGAATCACTGCGTTGAGAAACACGTGATGGTGTCTCCGCAGTGTTGGATGTTTTGGTCTCCCCGAGGCCAATCATCTGTGCCTTTACAATCTCACACTGGGACTTATGTTGTGGTACCTCGGACAGTGACACTGTTGTCATGGTGTATTGTGATCAAGATAAGGACATCTCTCTTGTCCTTATACTTGACAACAAGTATATTGTTGCTACAATGAGCTCTGGTAACACCTTTTCTCAGTATTTGCCCAATTAGTAACTTAAGGTACCGTTACACTAAGCGATGCTGCAGCGATGTAGACAACGAGCCGATTGCTGCAGCGTCGCTGTTTAGGTCGCTAGGAGACGTCAAATACGGCAACAGCAGAACGATGCAGGAGCGATCCAGGGACGTACTTATTGTTCTCGCTGGTTGTTAGCTCCATGTAAAAACATTGCTGGCATCGTTGCTTTTGCTGTCAAACATGACGAATCATGCCGACCTGACGACCAAATAAAGTTCCGGACTTCCAGCTACGACCAGCGAAGGCACAGTGGGATCCTGATCGCTGCTGTGTGTCAAACACAATGAGATCGCTATCCAGGACGCTGCAACGTCACGGATCATTGTAGTTCTCGCTGGAAAGTTGCTCAGTGTGAAGGTACCTTTAGAAAGGGGGCATTCAAAGAGGTCAATCTTAGTGTCCTTCCCTTTGTAAAGCCTAAATCTTTGGGCACTCTTGCACTGCTTGTAAAGTTTAATTCTAATTTAATTTTAGCCTACCTTTGAAATGAACCAAAGATTAACCTATACAAATGTCACTTAGAGGGATGTATGGCTCAGCAAATTTTTTGCTGAAGTGTTCAACTATTGGCCGAATTTTGTATAGACAATCAAATTTGTGATCGTCTCAGGGAGGACACAGTGTATTATTATTGCAATGCAAAAATGTTTGGATTGCTTCGGATCGTGTTCTTGCATGGCCATACGGATTACTGGTGTGCTGTATAAAGGTATCTGTGCTCTAGTATTTACAGGTGTCCATCTAGCATACAATAACGTTGAATTTTGGGTGAAAAAGTATGGGCATATAAATTTGTCTGGACCACCAAAAGATTTATTATATCCTCACTGAAGAAGACTTTGAAAAAGTCAATTTCAGTGAGGCCTGCAGCATTAAATTTGATTCCTGAGCTCAGCCAGAAATCCAGATTAAGATGCTGATAATTTTAGGGGGGTGGAGTCCATATGGAATCAATTGCTGAAGGGGTTGCCTTTGTCCTAGGGAGCCTTGCTTTTTGTCCCTCCTCACTTCCTCACTAGATGAGGAGGAATAAAAATAGAGTAATGTAAGATCTTCCTCACTGCCTGAATCCATATTGGAGGCAAGTAAAACATATGCCTCCTCTGCTGAATTCTCGACGAATAAACCATTTTTATTTTATACTTATAACCAATTATGTGTGTGTAAGAGGTGCTTTTGTTGCACATGTATTGTGTGGGGCATATATAAAGGGTAGTATTTATTAATACATTTACTATAAAAAGTAGAGGGCAAAGTAGAGAAAAAAGTAGAGAAAAAGTAAATAAAAAAGAAATAGAGAAAAAAGTAAAAAGGAAAATTTAGATGAAACACTTAAAAAAATTAGAAGTAAAAAAATAAAAAAAAATCAGTAGAAGTAAAAAAAAAGTTTGTATAAAAAAATTATAGTGACACCCATAACACAAGTGCCAAGTAGCTTTATAGGCATCTCATTATTCTTTTTTTCTTCAAAAGAAAAACAGACGTCCCTAGCACTGCAACCTCTGCTCCCCCAATGTACTAGCCATGAAGTAGCTCGGCATTAACTATTCTTTTTGTTCCACAAAAGATAAACAGACATTACTAATACTGTGCTGTCTGCACCCCTATTGTCTAGCTATAAAGGTACTCGGTTCTAACTACTATTTCTTTTTTCTCTACAAGGAAATCAGACGTCACTATTAGTGATGAGCGAACGTGCTCACCGCTACTTGTTACTCGCCCGAGAATCACTATGCTCGGTGTACTCGGCGAGCAGCGAGCATTTCCAGGATTATTTGGTGGTAACTGGTGTCCCAACTGGAGACCCAATCACGGTGCAGGGATTGTATGCCAGGCCATGAAACGCCGCAGCCATCTTTGTTGTGGTCGTGCAGTGATTGGCTTGGCTGTACAGCATCATCCTGAGTATGAGACCTGGCGTCGCCCTGCTCGCGGCATTCTGTTTCTGTTTCAGCAAGAGTAGGGAGAGCTGGTGCCACAATAGAGTCATAATCATGGTTTTTAGAGGTAGTGTAGGTCTGCAACTCTTAGATCCACAACTCCTGAGAAACTAACAGTCCTTTTTAGGGCTAATTCGTGGGTCCCAAAATTGCAGCGTTGGGTAGGCAGGGCACAGCATATGCTCATCAGAGCAAGGCCTGCAGGCACTGTATGTGCGTCCATTGCTACCACTGCATCCCTCCCGAAGCTCCATAACTGTCTTCTGCTGCAGCTGCAGCTTCTTTACTACAGTATATACATTTTTTTCCAAAAATTCACCCCCAAAAAACAAAAATATACAGTCTGTTCTGTCAGACTGAGGCCTGTTGAAAAATCCTAGTTTGTCAGGCATACGTAGCATAGTTGTGTGTGCCAGCCTTGTGTCCCTTTTTTTTGTGTGTGTGTTTTAAATTCACCGTAAAAGGCCTCATATCTGCATGCTCCAAGTCTGTGCATTGTAGGCCGGTGTACCTCTTTTTTTGCTGTCTGATACTCTAATTCTATAAAGCAGTATTTTGCATCTTAAAAAAAAGGCCACATATTTTACAGTGTGGTATTTTTGTGACAGCCCTCATATATCGGTGTGCTCCAAGTTCGTGCATTGTAGGCTGGTGTACCTCTTTTTTTGCTCTCTGATACTCTAATTCTATACAGCAGTATTTTGCATTTTTTTAAAAACAACAGGCCACATATTTGCCAGTGTGGTATTCCCGTGACAGCCCTCATATATCTGTGTGCTCCAAGTTTGTGCATTTTAGGCCGGTGTACCTATTTTTTTGCTGTCTGATACTCTATTTCTATACAGCAGTATTTTGCATCTTAATACAAAAAAAACAGACCACATATTTTACAGTGCAGTAATTCCGTGACAGCCCTCATATATCTGTGTGCTCCAAGTTTGGGCATTGTAGGCCGGTGTACCTCTTTTTTTGCTCTCTGATACTCTAATTCTATACAGCAGTATTTTGCATCTTAAAAAAAAGCCACATATTTTACAGTGTGGTATTTCCGTGACAGCCCTCATTTATCTGTGTGCTGCAAGTTTGTGCATTGTAGGCTTGTGCACCTCTTTTTTTTCTGTGTGATACTCTAATTCTATACAGCAGTATTTTGCATTTTATAAAAAAAAACAGGCCACATATTTGCCAGTGTGGTATTTCCGTGACAGCCCTCATATATCTGTGTGCTTCAAGTTTGTGCATTGTAGGCGGTGTACCTCTTTTTTTGCTGTCTGATACTCTAATTCTAAACAGCACTATTTAGCATACATTTACTTCACCAAAAAGCCCCCAAAAATTGAATACAGTCTATTAGATCAGGCTGAGGCCTGCCTGGTGTTTGGGTTAGAAAAATCATAGATTTGCTGGCATACTGATCATATATTATTTTGCTACTAATAAATATATTTTTGTTGAGCATTTGAAATAGTGCAGTAGTCAATTTAAAATGGGCAAGGCAAGGGGCAAGGGATGGGGAAGTGGACGTGATGATGATGGTGCATGCAGAGGCCGTGGCCAAGTTGAAAGTGGGCAACAACAAAGACGCACATCTTGCTTGACGTTACTGTACCAGTTTCTAGGGGACTGCAGCACACACCACTATTGAAGCCAGACTAGTGTGAAACGGTTGTTGGTTGGATAGCGGAAAATGCCAAGTCTGAGTAGCCATGAGTGTGGCCTGGATATTCCTCACACTGATCCTCCTTCTTCCCACCATGCCGAGTGCCCTGAGACAATTGATCCCACACTTGGACACTCTGAAGAGCTGTTTAGTTTTCCATTTCAAGATGCCTGACTCTCTGCCAATCAACCTCAAGTGGGGACAGATGACATCGCATGTAGAGCTGCCCAAAGCTTTGGCCAGCCTCAATCACATGAAGGCGATGGTGGAAAAGTGTCACAAGAGGTGGACAATGATGAGACACAATTGCCAGAAAGTCAGGAGGAGCAGGGTGCGGATGTGGAAGATGAGGTGTTGGATGACATAGTGAGTCACCCAACCTGGCAGGAGGACATTCATAGCAATGACAGCAGCACACAGGGGGAAGGAGGCATATCCCCCCACCAGACAGGAAGTAGCAGTGTGGTGGCCACAGACAGAAGGTGTGCATCCGTTCCCCGTAACACTAACATGAGTGAAGTTGCCATTCCACCTGTGAGATCTTCCCGAGTCTGGCTATTTTTTAAAGACTCATCTGATAACCCCAAACAGGCAATTTGCAGCAACTGCCATGTGCGCATCAGCAGGGGTAGCAAAACAACCAGCCTGACTACCACCAGCATGATCAGGCACATGGCAGCAAAGCACCTGACTTTGTGGGCCAAAGCCAAGGCTTGAGGACCACTGCCTGCAGGTCACGCCACTGCTTCTTCCACTGTTTTGCAGAGAAGCCAATCCCCAGTCCACCGTCCATGTGAAGATGCCTCTAGCCCTGCACCTGTTGTGGCCCACAGTCAAGCAACAACATCATCAAGCCCATCCATGTCCTTGTCCCAGCACAGCCTTCAATTGCCTATAACCCAGTTTTTGGAATGCAAGCGGAAATACCCCACCAACGCCCCACAGGCCACAGTCCTAAATTCTAAAATTTCTCTTCTGCTTGCACTAGAAATGCTGCCTCTTAGGCTCATTGAGATGGAAGCTTTCCGCAACCTGATGGCGGCGGCTGTCCCAAGGTACTCGGTCACCAGTCGCCACTATTTCTCCTGGTGTGATGTACCAGCATTACACCAGCATGTGTCCCACAACATTATCCGTGCCCTGAACAATGCTGTTACAGGGAAAGTTCACCTAACCACGGACTAATGGACAAATGCTAGTGGGCAGGGACATTACATCTCACTGACGGCACACTGGGTTAACATAGTGGAAGCCGGGACCCAGTCGGACCTTGGGATGGAACACATCCTCCCCATGCCTAGGATTGCTGGCCCTACATCAATCAGGGTTACCCCCACAGTCTACAGCTCCTGCACCTCCTCCTCCTCATCCTCCATCTCTGAAATAAACACATCAGTCAGAAGCTGGAAGCACTGCAGCGCTGCCTCAGCCAAGTGGCAACAGGCTGTGCTAAAGCTAATCTGCATAGGTGACAAACTGCACAATGCAGAAGAGTTGTGGACAGCTCTGAAAAAGCAGTCAGATGTTTGGATGATACCGCTGAACCTACAGCCAGGCATGGTCGTGTGGAACAATGGCTGTTACCTTGTGGCGGCTCTGAAGCAAGGTGAGTTCACACACTTACCTTGCTTGGCCCATGTGCTTAACCTGGTGGTTCAATGCTTTCTGATAAGTTACCAGGAGCTGCCAGGTCTGCTAGTGAAATTATGCCATCTGTTTGCCCATTTTAGAAAGTCAGATTCAGCTGCCCTTGCCATGCTTCAGCAGCGTTTGCAGCTTCCAGCTCACTGACTAATGTGTGATGTCCCCACGCACTGGAACTCTACGCTGCATATGTTGGAAAGGATTTCTGAGCAGAAGAGGGCAGTTGATGACTGCCAAATAGAGATGAGAGGTGTTCGAGTCGAACTGTTCGCCGATCTCAAATTCAAGCTGTTTTGGGCGGTGTTCGAGTCATTCGACGAACCGTAACAATTTGCTTAAAATTCAGCTGATCGAGTTTCTGTTCGATAACTGTTCGTTCAGCAAAAGCCTCGCTTGATTTGCACATTAAAACTGTTTATCATTGTTAAAGGGAACCTGTCACCCCGAAAATCGCGGGTGAGGTAAGCCCACCGGCATCAGGGGCTTATCTACAGCATTCTGTAATGCTGTTGATAAGCCCCCGATGTTACCTGAAAGAGGAGAAAAAGACATTAGATTATACTCACCCAGGGGCGGTCCCGCTACTGGTTCGGTCGGATGGGTGTCTCTGGTCCGCTGCGGCACCTCCCATCTTCATTCCAAGACGTCCTCTTCTGATCTTCAGCCACGGCTCCGGCGCAGGCGTACTTTGTCTGCCCTGTTGAGGGCAGAGCAAAGTACTACAGTGTGCAGGCGCCGGGCCTCTCTGACCTTTCCAGCGCCTGCGCACTGCAGTACTTTGTAGAATGCTGTAGATAAGCCCCTGATGCCGGTGGGCTTACATCACCCGCGATTTTCGGGGTGACAGGTTCCCTTTTAATAGACTGTTTCAGTGTATAGTGGGAGGGGGGCGGGGGATAGATCTGTGCTGAAATAACGCCGATCACCATTTTTTTTTTCTTTCCCGCATTTACAGTGGGGCGGTGCAGTCTCTCAGCCTATCAGCAGTGCGCACACACACAGCAATGTGCATGTGATGCACACAAGCAAGGGCATGTGTCATTGGCTGTGTATGTCACATGTCCTTGCCCTATAAGAACCAGCCATTTTCCCCCATCGCCACCATTTCCTCACTGCTGCAGCTTAGTGTTAGATGGCACCGCTGCTGTTGTGGGCGCTATACAGACTAATAGTGTTTTTTTGGAGCGAATTGTCAGAGAGATAGGTTTAGGGAGTCGGGAGGAGTCTGGACTAGTTGTAATATCAGCCCTTTTCAGGGTAGGTTACAGCAGTTCATAGCACTGATTGCCAGGCAGGTCTGTGCCAGTGCTGTGCAAGTGTTTGTCACAGCATTTGGTGTAATCTAGCTCAGCCAATCCTTTTGGGCTAGTAGCATTGT